>NC_068938.1:137111196-137362707 GCF_016801865.2 Culex pipiens pallens | reverse complement strand
TGGTATGGTATGTATAAAAAGGTACGTCGCTTTTTGACGTTTCGAGAAAAACGCGTTTTAATGTTTGACCTTGAATAAACAAAAAATGGAGCATGCTATGTAAACAATAACAAACACTTTTTTTGTTGACCTTTCTGTGCACTGTCTCGAAGTCTGGTTGATTTGGGTTGCCGAAGTCTCGAGTTATAATTACAAATGTATACGGTAGTCGGGTATGTACGCGTGTCAAACGCGTTCTGACCTGAAATGCCTTTGGCCAGTTAACGCACTTACAGCAATTTTTTGGGTGTGTCAAGATAGCACGATAAGATTGAAATATGAAGAGCGACAACAATGCACGGAGTTTTTTCGGTTTTTATTGAATATCTCAGGATCGAATTTTAGGGATCTGTGAAGGTCAAAAGGTGAGGCATTGTGAGCTGCACAAATTAGCGTTTTTAACTCAATTTGGTCCAAAATGCACGTGCGACAAGTTAGTTGTTTGAGCTATGATACTCCTGTCAAGAATGTTCAAAAAAGCACACATGATTTGTTAATTTTTAATGACAGCCCCATCGATATAAAAACAACATGATCCGGCTTAACTTCCATGGAATTCGATTTCCAAAAAACTGCACCAATTCAAATGACATTCGGCTTCAACCTTTCAGACATGATCCGGTTCCAAACAACTCCCCCCAAACCGTACCGGATCACGCTGAGCAAGTTCTACCGGTCTCCACACGCCGATCCCCACCAACTCGTTTTTGTTGGTCAAGTCAAGTCTGTTTATCACTACACTCTTCTGAATGTAAGTTTGTATGAGTAAAGTCGCGTCCGAAGCCGGGGCGGCGATCCGGGGTGCGTCAGGTGGATTTGGCCAAGGTCGTTAACCGGCTCTTTTGAATTAACCACACCACCGTGGGTTTGTATGGGTGAGCCCTAGACGGCATGTTACGGCATGCTTCCGCGAACAGAGTCCCCCCTTCTTTTTTTTCTTACTTTTCTTCAAACTTTTTCGTGAGCTCCAAACTTCATTGTTTCGGAAATTTGCGCCGTTCGCGAATCATACCACGATGACAGTGACTTTCGTTGAGCGAAAAAAAAAACGTTGGAAAGCAAAACAAAGCGCGAAAAACCGGCGCAAAACATGATCAACGGCGTGGCGTTTTTCTGTGTGGGTTTTTGTAGTGGTTGTTGAGTAATTTGGTAAGTACCTATCTGGAAGTGGAAGCTACGATGGCAGAAAAGACTTCAAAATCAAAGAAGTGAAAGGAGACAATGGGATTCGAGGAGTTTTTGAAGTGAATTTGTGATTAACGTTTAGAATGGTATTTTAGAAAGTTTTTTAATAATTGATTTTGTCAAACTGTTTTGAATGTTTTCATTTTCATTTGTTCAAATTTCAGTCAAGTTTTAATTTTATTGAGATGCGTCAAAATGACTTTCTTGGATTATATTCCATGATTAATTTTTATCATTTCTGAGGTCATATTGAGCTCAATGTTGTAATTTGACTATCCGGAGTTTGATTTTTTTGAGCGGATTTCAGATAATCGAGTCTAGACTGTACTTGATTTTAGTTGAAAACGTTTTCCAGTAGCTACAACTAATGGTCAATAGGCTGATAAGTCAATATTAGGTGCCCGATGAAAATACAAGCTGTTCTTCTATGCAACTTTTGATTAAATTGCGTTTTTCTAAATGAAAAAAATTAAAGCAAAGAAATAGATTTTCTCAGAATGAAATGATTTTATTTTAATTTTTGATGCATATTTTGATTTTCATACAATGCAACTTTTGAAAAACGCTGAGCTCCGAACTAAATTATACATATATTTTTTAAATCACTTGAAGAACAAAAAAATGCAGGAATTGACTATTCTAAATTTCCAACCTTTAGTTTTTTTTTCTCAAAAAAGGGAAAAAATTGAATCATCATCAACAAAAACATTTTCTATTAAAACAAATCGCCACGTTCGATGTTTAAACCAGAATAAAAATAAAATGTCAATATCAATGGTCTACGTTAAACAAAGGCGAAAAATCATTCATGAATTTCAAATGTTGAGCATTGAGAAGAGTGTTAAATGCAAACTTTTCTTTTCATAAAAATTAAAAATAAGCCTGAAAAACAAAACCAGAACATGAAATAAAATTTGTGTTTGCGCAATGAAAATATCAGTTGAAAAAAGGGAGTGTCATCAAACAAAGCAAAAAAACAACAAATTTTAATAAAACTACAAGCCATTTTTCACATTTTGCATCATTGAAAAAAAGCAAGATTGATTTACACAATCAACAAATATTTTTAAAACTTTTGTAATGCTTTTTCTACTCTTTGGTATTTTCAGAGCTGTTCAAGCTCAACCATTTTACTTTTTGAGGATAAATTCAGTTCTTACCATAGCTGCAATGCTTTTCTTTTTTGGTTTCATGTTCAGATTTTTTCAAGACTTAATTTTCAATATTTTAGATGTTCATAATTTTTCAAACAATTTAGAACGCTGACAAGTTAATTTGAATGTTTTAGGCTTACTAGTTGGCACTTTTTGGTGAAGATAACAGGCAAGTTATGAAGAATAATTTCTGGTCACTTTTTTTATTTAAATGCTTTTTTTGAAGAACGATTTTTTGTATTTAAAGAGAAATCATTGATAATTTTAAAAACCAATTAATTTTTTAGTATTTTTTTTGTTCAAAATTTATAAGTTTTAAATTTTCATAAAGTTTCATTTTATAAAACTGAACTCTCTTCATAACTTGAACAAATTTGTCTTATTTTTGCAATTTTCCCTTGTATAACCCTGGTACTTTTCCATCGAAAATTGCGCACCAAGTGTTGATCCAATTGCCGCACGATGTCGTGTCCGTGGTCACGATTTCCACCAGAAGAACCCTTTTCACCAACAATTGGACGGAATAATCCTTGGGTCTTTTCTGCGTGTCGACGAAAAATAAAAGGCAAAACGCACAGAACCACAACAACCGTAATCGAAAGCTCCCATCAGAAAGAAGGGTTAAATGAGTGCAGTGTAAAGGGAATTCACCTAACAGAATTTTGGATTTTGTTAATCCTTATATTTTTTTGCTATAAATTTACTTATTTCGCTAACACTGTTTAAATTTAGCCAAACAATATTTTTTTATCAAAATTATAACGAGTCATCAAAATGCGTCCAAAAGATATTCTCTCACTCAGCTGTTAACTACGACCTCCTGGTGCCCGCAGCGAGCCTTAAAAATTGAATCCAGCGCAAAACACCTGCCGGCAATTTGAGAAACCGGTTTGCGTGTGTATCTTCTTGCGCGTTTGTAAGTGTGTATGTGCAAAGAACACGAGGTTTCCTTTCCTCTGAATTCAACAAGTTCACAGACAAATTGAGACGGATTTAAGTTATTTCGGTTTTTTCTTATTTGAGTGTGTTATTGTTTACTGTTTAGCTGTCAACAGTACACGTTTATTCTGAATTAAGGAAAATTTGATTTAATTACTTAAATATTTGAAAAAAAATCTTTTTAAATTTAACTTTTTTTTTTATCTTTTCGTCTGTATTTGTAGCAATCTTCCACCCACCACAAATACAGTTAAAACTCGTAGGAATTAAGCTAGCAATCTTTTTCCTTCTCATTTTCCCAGCTGACCCTTCTGCACTGTGCAACTTGTAAAACCGCAAGATTTGTCTTCTTTTCCCATGTTTTTGCTCTCCTCCCTGTTCAAGTTCAACCGGCAAACCGGTTCCGGAACATAACCCACAGAGTGTACCCTGGCTTAGAGTGTAGCAAAACGGAAAATGGAAATGAAATTTTCATTTCGTTCTACACAGAGCTAGCCCAGCAAGCTTCTTTTTCCCCCCAGTTCAATGTCAAACATGGGTTCAAATCCAATCTGCACGTATTTCTGGTGTTTCCCTCCAGGGAGAGAGAGAGAGAGTGCTGGTGGTGGTGGCATTTCCGATTCAACAGCTGAGACCCGGTCGATTGCTGGTCAGAAGCACCACTGCTGGAGCTGGGCGGGCTCCCTTATGGTCAGAGGTTTTTGCATAATTTAGAGGGGTATTTTTTCGTCTGTGATTGCAGGACTATTGGCACGGAAATGTGGGATTTTTGCTTCTATGTAGAAAGGAATGGGAACGTTTGTATGAAGAAAAGACTCTTGAAAATTATTGAAAATTATTGGAGTATTTCAAACCAAATCAAACGAAAACAAGTTTTCTGATATCGAAGGACAAAAACTGAAAATCTTCGAAAAAAGGGAAATTTTTAAATTCCCTCTCCTAATATTTGTGCCCGGTTTTTGGATTGTGTAAGTTTTCCAGAGGTTTTCGAAATCATTTCATTTTTTTTAACAAATAGTTTTATCAAAAATAATTGTCTAGTGTGACTTCGATAGTTGCTGTGTTCCTTACAAATTTCAGCTTAAGAGATTGCAAATTGAATTGACAATGTCAATGCCAATACTTTTGCCCTCCTCACCTTACTGAGGAAAGGCTATAAAATCACTCGAAAAACGAAATTCTTAATTTGACCTCCTAGACCCACTCCATTTATACATATCGACTCAGAATGAAATTCTGAGCAAATGTTAGTGTGTGTAATGGGATATTGATCAAAAAAATTTGCACTGGATTATCTCGGCACTAGCTCAACCGATTTGAACCGTTTTAGTCTCATTCGATCCGTCTTGCGGTCCCATAAGTCGCTATTGAAAATTATAAAGTTTAGTGAAGTACTTCAAAAGTTATGCTAAAAAAACGATTTTAGCAAAAGTCCGGAAGATTGTAAAAAGGGTGGTTTTGTAAGAAACCCCGTCATGTTATACATTTTTAGAAAGGTGTTCAAAAAAACTTTTCCAACGAGTTCAAAAGATTGAAGATCTGACGACCCTATCAAAAGTTATAAGCACTTAAGTGTTATTTATGAACTCTTTAGAGGCCGGATCTCAGATATTTTTACAAAACGTTGTCTGGATCTATCATACGACCTGTCGTTGGATAGGTATTTAAAAGACCTTTCCAACGAGTTCAAAAGATTGAAGATCTGACAACCCTTTCAAAAGTTATAAGCACATAAGTGCCTTGAATTATGAAGATACCCAATCTGATGGTATGAATGATGAATCAAGTTGATCGAACACTGAAAGGTCCGCCCTTTTGTATCTATTTTGGATAGTATTACCCTCTAAATGTGAGGAAGGCACCAACCACCTAAGGGTGGATTAAGAAGTAACGTTTTTATGTTAAATTTTTATAAATCACAATTAAATGTTTGTTCAACTACGATTATAAACATTTAATTTATTGCATAAAAATATGAGTTTATGTCTCAGCAGTTCCATGAAAGTTAAAGAAAAAGTGCTTCGATTTGGCTCAAAATTGGACTAGTTCATTTTATTGTTCGGTCATTAGGGTGACCTACGCCGTGTTAGGGTGGTCCGAAAAATTGCCATTTTCGTCGATTTTCACAAAAACCACTTTTTCAAAAAATCATAACTTCGCTCCATTTAACCGATTTTAGCTATCTTACATTTGAAAAAGTTTATGAAAATTTCAAATGCCGTTTTGACGGTGTCTGATCCAAAGAGCCTATATCTGACTATATTTATAACGGATTTCTCAGAAAATTTTACTTAACATATCAAAAAACTGGGCGAGGTTCATTAACAGAATTCTGAGATATGGTTTAAAAAAAATAAAATCTGGGTTATTATTGACACTACCTAGGCCATGTGTTGTAGAAATCAATGAAACTCTAAATTTCCTAAAATTGTGGGGTGTTACTCATTGTAGGCTGTCATTTTTTTTATTTTATCCTTTTTCACGATAGGGTTGAATTCGGGATTTTTTTTCGAAAAGATCAGAAAATTTCACGAATGTTTTATGTTTTTAGAGTTGAAAATCGGATCAACAGTTTCCGAGATATTGGTGATCAAAAAATGAGGGCTTATTGGGCAACCCTGAGAAAATCTCATTTTCCTGTTTTTAAATCTTTGCATGGGAATATCTCAGCAACTAAGGGTCGTATCAACAAAGTTTAAAAATAGGAAAATATAGAGAATTTCTCAGCATTAAAAAAATATGTTTTTCAAGAGTGGGCAAACATGGACACTAATTTAAAAAAATGAATAACTGCGACTATTTTCTAAAAAGTTACCTAAAAATGGCTTTAACTTGAAAACGGTGCACTTTTATAAAATTTTCCCTAATGTACTTTTTGATTGCAAATTCGGTTTAAAATTTGTTTGCGTTTGTTTTGAAAAATTTAGCATAACTCAGTCGAAGATTTTTGACTCATTCTGGAAATTTCTGAAAAGTTAGCATTTAATGTCCCCTAAAACATGTCAAAAATAAAAAATGTGTTTTTCTTGATTTGCAAAAACAGTGACAAAAAGTTAAATTAAAAATCACCAAATTTTACCGTGTATCATCTTTTTTCAGTGTAGTCCTTATCCATACCTACAACTTTGCCGAAGCAAATCGATCAAAAAAAATCTTTCAAAAGAACTCCAGACTTAAACTTATTATTTCCATGGATCCGAAAATAATCCTTTTGTGAGTTTATGAAAAGATTTGTCGTGATTCGAAACACCAGAAAAAAATGTGAAACAAATGAACCGTGTATAAAATATTCGAAAATTTTAAAGTTTTAATACTCTTGCAGTAAAACTTTTAAATAAAATGGAAGAACGATTTGAAATTATAAAACTTAAAATTGACAATTTTTTTTTGTTTGGAATACAAATCGGGACAATTTTTCATTATAATTTGCTTTTGAAATATTAAAGAAAAAATATCCGAAAATTTAACGTACATAATTTCTGAAAAGTTTCATATTTTTTTCATTTTAGATCCATGAATCCAAACTAAAAAAAAACAAAATTTGATCACAAAAAAGAAAAAAAAAATAAAGCGAAAGGGTAAAAAAAAAATAATAAATGTTCAATACAATTAAAATTTGCTTAAAAATTTTGCTGTTTTTTTTGTCAAACTTTTTCCTTTTTTCAATTCGTTTTTTTTGTAACCTTAGCAGTAGTATCACGTACACTCGCGAAACCTAATTTAGCTCTCAATTTAACAATGCTTTGATCAAGTTCCTCCTGTGCCGGCTCACATTAAAAGTATCATCAGCGTATCCAAATTTCAAAATAAGTGTCAGACACCTCCCATCAGCATCGCCGTTTTATTACTTTTCATGTTTTGCCGGCAAGGAGAGGAGACCATTACCAGGCCAGTCCAGCAGGGCATTAAAAGCTTTTAACAACCTGCCAGCCGCGGCTCGGTCCAGAACAACTGAGTTGGGATGTAGGGGGAGAGGGGGTAATATGCACCCCCTAAGGGAAAACTGTGATTTCTCAACCATTACAGCATTTCTGTGGAAGAAATTTGTTCGATGTTCTAAAACAACTATTATTCTTCGTCATCCATGTGAAAAAAGTTTTAAAAAACCTCAAAATTGTTCGAAAATATCAAATTTCTAAAAACATTTTTGATTCATTTCAAACAACCATGCGGGGCAATATGCACCGCAACATTGGGGCAAAACGCACTACAACAACGGGGCAAAATGCACCACAACATGGGGCAAAATGCACCGGGTAAAAGCAGTTTTCACTAGTCACCACTAGATGACACCGCTGTTTTTACAAAGGAGCTTCACAGCGGTGCATTTTGCCCCGACCACACTTTTTGCAGAAAATTTAATTAAAAATGCATTTTTTGATGTTTTTGGACTCATTTATCTACAGAATAGTGAAGATTATGGCAAAAACTATACACCTCAATACTTACAATAACAATAAATGCTTTTTATATTGTCCAAAAATCATAATGAAAGTTCAATGAAAATTAGATGAAAACACAACATTTTAAAGTTTTGCAAATAACTTAAGCTGTTTTTATACTACGATGCTCAAATTTTTCCAGCATGGTTCAGTAATGTTAAGCTTCCAATTTCTATGAGTTTTTCCCGGAAAATTCTTCCAAATACCAAGAAAAGCAAAGGGTGCATTTTGCCCCGGGGGTGCATATTACCCCCTCTCCCCCTATGTAATAAACTCCAGAAATCGCGCTCTGGATGATACACCAAATTGTTGGGATTCGTGGATTTCGCTGGAAGTGGTTTATAGAGAGGACGCGCGTGGAGTAATTATGTTCTGATCCGAAGATTACGTCGCTTCTCATGGATTGTGGGTTTGGGGTCATTACTCATAGTTGGACTATTACACTAAGGTTGCAACAGTTTGACGCCGTTTGTTTGACACTTGGCAGGGTCACCCTAGAAGTCATTTGATTGGAATCATTTTTGGCAATTTATTCTAATTTGTAGTTTTAAAAACTATTACTGTACGGACTAACAGAAAAATGCAAAGGTCCAACTTTTGAGGTTATACCGTACCCGAGAAGATGCTGGACATGCTCGATTCTTCGTCTGTCTGGAAATCGACATGTGCCCACCCTCTTGAAAGTCAACAGTCAACAGGTCTTAAGACGCCAAGTCGCCTCGCCTGTCATAAACGTCATTTTGCGCAGTAACTGTCTATAGAGAGGGACCCTTCTTAAGACGCGTCTTGAGATAATCTCTGCTGTTGCTGCTGCAAAGGTCAAGGGTGACCTTTCCGTGAAATTTGCACTTACCTGGAAAGATGGGTGCTTACGGTGAGAAGTGGCCTTCATTTGTTTTACCGACGTTGTTGGGTTTTGCGTCGCGTTGGCGTAAACGCCATGTGATACAAATATCGACGCTGTCGTGCTAACTTGCCGCTTTTTGACGTTCCGAGAAAAACGCAATGTAAACAATAACAAACACGTATTGTTTGGTTGACCATTCTGTGCATTGTCCTGAAATTTTGTTGAATTTGGACGCTGGAGTCCTGAGTTATAGTTACAAATGTTTACGGTAGTCGAGCTCGTACTTGTGTCAAACGCGTTCTGACCTGAAATCCCTTTGGCCAGATGTCGCACTTATATCAATTTTCAGGGTGTGCCAAGATAGCACGACAAGATTGAAACTTCTTTCATATGAAAAGTGACAAAAATGCATGGAGTTTTTTCGGTTTTTTACTGAATATCTCAGACGAAATGAGATGAACAAACGATTTTTGTTTCATAACGACGTACACGCCAGCTGTAATTATTAACTGGCGTTTGCGTCAAAAAAGCACAACATAGCTCCATCGAGATGAAGTGATCAAATTCTGCAGTGACGCATCTACACCAAGCAAGCTAATGAGAACATTACCCTGACTTGTTTTCGTGTTCAACAAACTGAGAGGGAGAAGGTCTTAAAGGTGAACCTCCATCCATAGCTTTCAGAGCTTGGAAAGAAGGCCCAGTCAAAAAAAGTTACCAGACGAAAGAAGAAAAAAGGCATCTCAACGAAACAAAAACAGTTCATTGACTTGCCTCTACCGACCTCTCCACCCCCTTCATGGATGTTGTTGATTATGACGGTGATGATGATGTTGATGGTGGTGGTGGTGCTGGATGATATTTGGCGCCGGGATTGTGGGATGAGCCAAGCTCCACCCGGGTGAAGGTTCTGCACTTGATTGTTCTTCTCTTGTCTTGCCAGTACTTAACCTCAAAGTGTTCTTTCGAGAGAGTCAGGATTGGTGGGAGGTTGGATCAAAGATTGATTTATTCATAATTCTATTCTACTAGTTTCTCTTTTGCTTCGAAGTTTCTGTTATAAAGTATTTAGACAAGTCCAAATTGTAACTTTAATACTGATAAATACAAAATTTGGCCGGCAGCGAAATTATGAGAAAGTACCACCTCGATCTATATCTGTGACTTCTACTCCTTCTAAGCAAAACGAAAAACGCAAATCTAGTAGATGCAATTTGCATTTATTGTTGAAGAAGCTACAAAGTGACTAGTTCATCTTGTATTTCGCGCTTCTTTTCCCAAAACATTTCGAGCAGGTCCACAGCGTGACCTTCACTCCCACAATCACCAGCACTCCCAAAAACGCCCACACATCCAGCATGTTCAGCTGAACAAAGTTGAGATCCACGCCGGAATACCTCATGTGACGCGCTCCCTTGTGCCGAATCACGTACTCCGTCCAAAACACCGCCGTATCCATCGCGGACAGGGGCCGGTCGCGGTACAACATCGACAGCTCTTTGACCTTCTGCGAGTAGCTAGGGTTGTGCAGAACTTCACCCACCGCATCCGTAAGCGCTTGCTCGGTAAGATCCGCAAAGGGAACTACCACGGCCCAGCCTTCCTCCCTAACTCGCTCCAGATTGAACGGTTGATCGCCGAACATGGGCATTCCGACCAGCGGAACTCCGTGGTATTGCGCTTCGGCGATTCCACCGAGTCCTCCGTGCGTTATGAAGAGTCGGACGTTCTTGTGCGCTAGAATGTCATCCTGAGGTAACCAACTTCGGAGTAGAATGTTTGCGGGTTTGTTCGGGATGTCTTCCGAGTCCCACTTCCAGATGACGCGCTGCTTGAGCTTGCCGAAGGTCGCTACCAACGCTTGCAGCTTCTCCGCCGGGATCGTTGAACTCTGCAGATTGGTTCCCATGCTGAAGAATACCGCCCCATCCGTCGCTCCATCGAGCCACTCTTGAAGATCTGCCGGAAGTGGATCGGGAACGGGCTTGATCTGCAGTCCACCCACTTCAACCATGGCTTGGACGTACGGACGCGCCGCCGTCTTGGTGAAGTATTGATTTATCAGCACCAGCGATACATTGCGGCGCACCTCGTCGTAGGATGGAAATTGGTCCCGTGGGAAGTTGGAGCTGAAAAATCAATCGAGGATGGTGATAAGATAATACCTCCAGCTGATGCAACCCCGCATCAATTACTTGTAGTACTGCTCCGATGAAGTTTTCATGTACCACGCGAACCCGCCCTCAATCGCCTTACCGAGCAAGTTTTTCAACCGGTCGGTGAAGGTCATCGCGTTCGTCGCTCCCACCATGGGATTCGGCACCGTGGCCAGCGGTGCCGGGTTGCCGACCATGCTGTTGACCATCTCCATCGCCGCGTTGGGACACACCACGACGCTCGGGACTCCCAGCTGGTAGGCAACTCCAAGCACGAAGTCACTCATCAGTCCGGTAATGAACAGGTCGAACGGCTCCTCCCGGATGATCCGCTGCACCTCCGGGTGGTTGATGGTGTTGTTCGCGGCGTCCTGCATGATCTGGTTCATCTTTGGCATGTTCTTGAACAGTGCGATTTTGGACTGATCCTCCATGAACTTTGACATGGTAGCTGAAATCAGCACATCGTGAGTTACTTGCTCAACCTCATGCATCTCTAAACTAACCTTTCCAGTACGAATCCAGCGGTACGACAATCTGTCGATAGTTCTCCAGAGGTTTCTCCGCCGGGTAGGGACTCACCATCGTTACCTGGTGACCGCGACGGGCCAGCTCCTTGGCCAGGGCTTCCTGTACGATCACATGGGAGCGGCTTGGGCTGGCGTTGATGCTGAGAATCCGGTATCCTTGGACGGACCAAGTCAGGGAGGTCAGAACTAGAAGAGTTGAAGCTAGTCTCATTGCACTGAATACGAGTTGTGCGAATGCTGAGGGACGACTAAATCGCTACTCGTATGTTTAGTTACCGGTTGACCGCTGCCAGCATGTGATCCTGAGGTTGTATCAATGAAAAACGACACACTCATCTCAGATAATTGTTTTAACGCTGTGTGTGCGAGTCTAATCTTATCTCTACGTCTCAATACTCCTAATTGAAGGTGGACACTCCTTATATAGAAACAGCTGTTTCGGGGTTATTGGGTCGTTCTGATAAGGAAGTTGGCAATTTGAAAGAGTTTGTTTTGTTTCTAATTGGTATAGCTGTGTTGAAGGCGTCATTATAATGTTAATTTCCCAACTCAATGCATCCATATGGTTCGTCCAGGAGGACCAGGTAATTGCGAATCGAGTATCGATTTTCTCCTCAAGTACGGCGTCAGCTGGCCGTGGTCGTTACGCCTCGTGCTGGTATCCAGTAATGTATCGGACAACCTCTCCCCAAGGACACGTGCAGCTGTGCTGCTGCTGCGTGATTGTCCTGGTAGAAGGCTCTGAGGAGTAGTGATTGGTCACGTCAGTGTTGACGTCGATATCGGCATTGTCTATCAAGTCCTGATTGTTTTCGGAATTAATGAATGCAATGCAGAAAATGGAAAATTAGCGATTCTTGAGGTTTTCTAATATATTTTAATTTTCCTTCAATTCAAGCAGAAAATGATTTGAGCTGGATAAAAAGATCCCGGAATATAAAAAAAAAACAATTTGAATTACAGAGTATGTCCGCTTCGCAAGGTAGTTTCGGCATTTTTGTCCTTTTTGTAATGTTTGACCTTGAATAAACAAAAACTACAGCACGCAATGTAAACAACAACAAACACGTTTTGTTTGGTTGACCATTCTGTGCATTGTCCCGAAGTTTGGTTGAACTTTGACGCCAGAGTCCCGAGTTTTAATTACAAATGTTTACGGTAGTCGGGCATGTACGTGTGTCAAACGCGTTCTGACTTGAAATCCCTTTGGCCAGTTGTCGCACTTGCAGCAATTTCCAGGGTGTGGCAAGATAGCACGATCACATCGAGTTTTTCGGTTTTTATCGAATATCTCTTGATTAAAATCGAATTTAGAAAATCTGTAAAGGTCGAAAAGTGAGGCATTGAGAGCTGCACAAAATGGCGTTCTTAACTCAATTTGGCCCAAAATGACATGATTGACTTGACAATTAGAAACAATAAATCGGCATTTTAAATGTATGGTCCTAGTGTATTAATCAGTTCCTCAAACTACCCCCCACCGTGCGTGCCACATCGTACTCCACCACAACTCAATCAAAACAAACTTGACCGCCAAAAAGGTTAACCGGTTTATGGCAGTCAGCTTTTTACATCAAAACAACTGTACGGTTATGTTTTACGAGCTCGCACCACAGGTAAAGCTCATTTAGTCCGAGCAAACCCTTCGTTCACTTTGTCAAACCGTTTGACTTTGATGGTCAACGTCAACGTCAACAAAGTGTTGCCGTTTGTGGTTTTTTTTTGTTGGTAATATTTTCTGTAGCAGACATTACACTAAAAAAATGTAAAAAATGCAGTTTTACAATATTTAAAAATATGTTTAAAACATATTTTAAAGCTGAACAAAAATTGCAATCTTTGAAAAAAGGAATTAATTTATTTTCATTTCTTTTTATTTTTTAACTGTGTTAAAATACTCACAACACAGGTTAGAAAACGAAACACCAGCGTTGGAATAATTAATCACCGTTTACCACGTACGACGGAATGACACGCACCTTTGCTGCCATGATTTAGAAATTGTTTGGCGCCACACAATTGAGCTGCGTGCTGTTGTGATCGCAAGACTTGCTTATTTAGTAGATATCTAATATGGAATCTGGATGAAACGTAACTATCATTTAAAAAAGAAGGAAAATCTATCAAAAAGCTAAACGAACACAGACTTCAGCCTCAGAGTCAGATTCAGACATCAGCGACAGAGTCAAAGTCAGAGTCAGATTCAGAGTCAGACTTCAGCGTCAGAGTCAGACTCCATCGTTAGAGTCAGAGTCAGGCTCCAGCGTTAGAGTCAGAGTCGAAGTCAGACTTCAGCGTCAGAGTCAGTTTTCAGCGACAGAGTCAGTCTTCAGCGACTGAGTTAGAGTCAGACTTCAGCGTCAGGGTCGAAGTCAGAGTCAGACTTTAGCGTCAGAATCAGAGTCTACCTTCAGCGACATAGTAAGATTCAAATTCAGACTTTAGCGTCAGAGTCAGACTTCAGCGTCTGAATCAGAGTCAGAGTCAAACTTCAGCATCAGAGTCAGTGTCGAAGTCAGACTTCAACGTCAGAGTCAGAGTCAGACTTCAGCGACAGAGTCAGAGTCAGAGTCAGACTCCAGCGTCATACTCAAAGTAAGATTTTTGCATTTTCTTGAAAAGAAAACAACTAATTTTCATCTAATTAATTAAAATCAACTGTTGTCACCATAAAACTCGTCATTTATTGGCGCACCAAGCTCCGTTTCGCAAAACCTTACAATTTATGCGTTCTTCTCCGGTTCCGAACTGGAAGCTTTTCGTTTTTGATGAATCGTCGTTACTCGAAATGCCCCCTTTCTGGTCGGAACCACGAAGAAACAACTCCCGCTCGTGTAAATTGAAGCAACTTTAGACTGGGCGATTTTCGCCTTGCATCACTCCTCTCAAAAACCCAACAAAAAAACGAAACAACTCCTCGCGATCGTAAATAATGTAGTTTTACTGCAGATTGTAAAATTAAAAATTCAAATTTCGTCAGCCTTCTCTTTAGCACAAATCGTGAAATTTTCGAGAGAAAAAAAACGTAGCGGTTCCGTTAATGATGGTGCTTTAGCGAACGCTGCGGCCGGGAAATGATCCCAATTCTGGGCGGCACTTTTTCTTGGCAGAACCAGAAAGAAAGCAGAAATTGAGCCGAATTGGGGCCGGGAGAAGAAAGAATTCGTTTTGATTGTGGTTCGCCATGCCAGAAGGGGAAGGCACCAGCACCGATCAATGTCCCCAAATTAAATTTAACGATTTAGTGGTCCGCACATAAAGGGATGGAACCGCTTTGGGTGGAATTCATTGGAACCGTAAGAATCCGTTTTGTTGTTCATGCGGGGTTTTGAAATGTACAACCGGAACAAAACTGATTTGCTTTTGTATTGTACTAATTTTATTTACCTTAACTGAAAACAAGCTAAATATTTCTATTTTTATCTTTTTCAGGTAACATATCCAACAATTTTTTTGTAAGTAGATCTTAATGTTCAGTAATAAACTGGAAATAGCAAAAAATAATTATAAGGTGATAAAACGAATGCATGGGAAAAAAATTTAGCTGAAATTTACTTTATAGTTAAAATCACTAATAGGTTACTTATTATCTAACCAAATCGTCGTTGTCGTGCTATCTTGTCGCACGTGAATTTTGGTCCAAATTGAGTTAAGAACGCCATTCGATTTCAATCCTGAGATATTCAATGAAAACCGAAAAAACTCCGTGCATTGTTGTCACTCTTCATATGAAAGAAGTTTCAATCCTGTCGTGCTATCTTGACACAACCTGAAAATATCTGCAAGTGCGACAACTGGTCAAAGGGATTTTAGGTCAAAACGCGTTTGACACACGTACATGCCCACCTATCGTAAACGTTTTTAATTATAACTCGGTACTCCGGCATCCAAATTCAACCAAACTTCGAGACAATGCACAGAATGGTCAACCAAACAAAACGTATTTGTTTCATTGCGTGTTCTAGTTTTTGTTTATTCAAGCATTAAAACGCATTTTTCGTCGGGACAATAACGATAATCTATCGTTATCGTTATCGTTGTTACGATAATTCTATCGGCGATGATATTATCGCCGATAATGGACGATAAATCATTTTTAAAACTATCTAAAATTGACTTAATTTGACCAAATCATGTAAAATTTTCAATGCTTTCTCTAAGAATATATTTTTTGAAACTCTTGTATGTTTCTAAGTATAACTATGTACTCAAAAGTGTTCACAAATAACCGTATTTTTTCGAAAGTACTTAAAATTTTCATAATTTGAAATATGGGTATCAAGCGAAGCGAAATTTTGTATGCTTTTTTACTGTATTGGAGTTTTTTTTGGAAAATACTAAAATTTTCACAAATTAGCAAATTTTTTTCAAAAATACTCAAAACTTTAAAATATGCAATATGTGTATCAAACGAAACAAAATTTAGTTAGATTTTTCCCATTCATATAGTTTTCTTTTGGAAAATACTAGTTTTTCAAAAAATACGGTATTTTTTCAAAGGACCCAAATTTTAATATTTTGCAACATGGGTTTCAAACGAAGCGAAATTTTGTATGCTTTTTCACTTTATTTAAGCTTTATTTTTGTAAAATACAAAAAAAAATCTCAAAATGCCGTATTTTCGAAAATACCGATATTGCATATTTTGAAAATTTTAGTATTTGGAAAAAATAAGCTAATTCGTGAAAATTTTAGTATTTACAAAAAAACTTATAAATTGAAAAGCAAACGAAATTTCACTTCGTTTGATACCCGTATTGCAAATATTGAAAATTTTTGTATTTTTGAAAAAAACGGTATTATATGAAAATTTCAGTATTTAAAAAAAAACTCTAATAAATAGAAATAGCATACAAAATTTCAATTCGTTTGATACCGATATTGCAAATTTTGAAATTTTGAGTATTTTCTAAAAATACGGTAATTTGTGAACATTTTAGAATTTTCTAAATTTATTTTTTATTTATAAAGTGAAAAAACATACAAAATTTCGCATTGTTTGATACCCATATTGCAAATTATGAAAATTTGAGTATTTTCGAAAAATACGGTATTTTGTGAACAATTTTGATGACATATCTATACTTTGAAACTTAGGCCGTTGCAAATGGTTTTATCCCTTATTCCCGAATCCCACTTTCCCGAATCCCATATCCCCGAAAATCATTTCCCCGAAAATTCCACATTCCCGAAAATCATTTCCCCGAAAGTGCCATTTCCCCGAAAATCATTTTCCCGAAATTTCCACATCCCCGAAAATCATTTTCCTGAAAATTCCATATCCCCGAATGTCATTTACCTGAATGGCCATTTTACCGAACTGTCGTTTTCCCGAATTTACATATACCCGAATGGTTATTTCCCCGAAAGTTCCATTTTCCCGAATGATATTAACTTAGATATAAACTAAATTGTTTTTAGGGATATTTTTACAAAAGTATGACCTTAATATTAAATTCTCCTACGTGTGTTTTTAAATATGAAAAAAAAAAGAAAAAAACAAATAACCGTAGAAGGCCATTCATAAACCACGCGGAAACTTCAAGAAAGCGAGGTTTTGAGATCATCCACGTTCAATAAAAACGATTTTTGTTTTGTATGGACAATTTTCAGCAAAGCACAATTTTCCAAAACGGTATCCACGTGGTAAGGATTGCACAGCACCGATATCTTTAAGCGACGACTCGAAACGCAGGAATCAGTTTGTTCTAGATTTTGTTTAACTTTTTAGTGAAATCTAAATAGTTGATTATTGAATTACAAAATGCATTTTTTTTAATATTTCGTCACTGCCATTTTGAGTTTAAAATTACTAAATCACTTTAAAGTAGTTTAGGGGTTATTACCCGAATTGAACTTTTGACAAGGCCTTTGGATATCCGAGTCTGGACTGTATTTCGATTTTCAACTAAATGCAAAAAAAAGCGAAATGATCAATGTATCAAATCGACGCTGTCGTGCTATCTTGTCGTTTGTCGCTTTTTGACGTTCCGAGAAAAATGCGTGTTAGTGTTTGACCTTGAATAAACGAAAAATAGAGCACGCTATGTAAACAATAACAATCACGTTTTATTTTGTTGACCATTCTGTGCATTGTCCTGAAATTTGTTTGAATTTGGTTGCTGAGGTCCCGAGTTATAATTACAATCGTTAACGGTAGTCGGGCATGTACGTGTGTCAAACGCATTCTGATCTGAAACCTCTTTGGCCAAAGTTGTCTCACTTACAGCAATTTTCAGAGTGTGTCAAGTTAGCACGAGACAAAATTTTTCGGTTTTTATTGAATATCTCAGAATTGAAATCGAGTTTTGGGCATTGTGAGCTGCACAAAATGGCTTTCTTAATTCAATTTGGCCCAAAATCGACGTACGACAAGTTAGCTCGACTGCGACGAAATGAGAAAAATAGGCAAATGAATTAAGCGGCACGCAGCTATTTAGATTTGTTCATTAGAAATAAGGGAGCGTTCTTTTATTACGTAACGCAAAATTTGGGATTGTTGACCCCTCTCCCCCCCCCCTTGGTAACAAATCGTAACAGATGAGCGACCCCCCTACCCCCCACCCCTGTAACGTGTAACGCAAGGTCTTTTTGTATTTTTTTAAGAATTCTTATATGAACATTTTGCGTTACGTGGCAGAATTTTTCAGCACTCCCCCCCCCCCTCCCCCTATTTTCGTAACATTTCGTAACATATACTGACACCCCCTCTCTCCTCCTAACTGCATTACGTAATAAAAGAACGCTCCCATATGTACTCTGCTCAAGATGTTCTCCTTCTCTACATCATTTGTCATATTCGGAGTTTTTGTTGGATTCGGCGGAGACAGTTCTTTTTGAAAGGCAGTTGGAGTAACTAAATCTCAGAATCCGGAATTCGAATCCTTTAATTCCACAGACTTGGAAAATATTCAAAATTTTATTGAAGCTGGAATAAAACGCTTGTAAAAATCTCGGAATTTTTTGAACGTTCTATTGTGGACATCATTGATCGCCACTTCCCCGAACCCGGTCAGGCGGGTATGCCCGTTGTCCAGAACCGCGCGCGCGGTACTGGGCAACGGGCATACCCGCCTGACCGGGTTCGGGGAAGTGGCGTTCGGGGAAATGGCCGTTCGGGGAAATGGCAATTCGGGAAAATGATTTTCGGGGATGTGGAAAATTAGGGGAAGTGGCCATTCGGGAAAATGTTTTTTAGGGGAAGTCGCCATTCGGGGATGTGGCCAATCGGGGAAATGGATTGTTCGGGGAAATAATTATCGGGCAAATGACATTTCGGGAAAGTGTCTTTTCGGAGATGTGGCATTCGGGGAAATGTCTTTTCGGGAATGTGGGTTTCGGGGAAATGTCATAGATTCATTGATAATCATATTTAGCATTTTTGGGCTCGTTTGAAAATATTTTGAACTTTTATGGAATTCCAATGTACATCACCAAAAAAAAATTCTCGCAAAAATAAAATTTTCGTCAAAACTTAGAAGTTCAGGAAACTTATGATTGCAAAACAACTGGACAGATGTGTAATGCATTTTAAAACACTTTTTTCGTTCAAATGTTGAAACCGTGGCATGTAATTTCAATTTTTTTTATTTATTTGCTCCCTTCCCTCGACTTTGGTTAGAGTCGAGGGACATAAACTTCAAAAAATATTGGCGACGGCCTTACTACACCTCAAAAAATATATTTTTAGTTAAAGCATTGAAAATTTTACATGATATTTTTGAATTAATCAATTTCAGAAAGATTTAAAAAATAAGTTATCATTCATTATTGGCGTTTAGATTATCGCCGATAGAATTATCGAAATAACGATAAGGATGGATTATCGTTATCGTCCCGACGATAATCATAACCATTAGCGTTATCGTCAGACGATAATATTATCGACAATAATTTTATCGATTAACAACCTTGCAAAATATCAATAAACTTAGTCAAATCCTTCCCAACTGTGAACGTTTTAGTAATCATGATTACAAAGAACTACTTATCACACCAAAACAAACCACATTGAAGCGTATGTCCGGATAATCTTTAAAACTATTTTTTCTCTACGAAATCTACTTTAAATACGCCACGCTATCTCATCGGACATTGCATTACCACAAATTAACACTGACCATACCGTACATTTTGCACGCCCCATTCAACGTCTGTTTTGTTTACAAAACATCGCCATTCGCCGTCGTCGTCGTCGAGTACGGCTTCGCGCCAATGCGGCTATTTTCAGAACCGCGGATTCCCCACATTCTGAGTAGGTCACTCAGAGGGCCACCCGATTCCGCGTCCCTTGGCGTCCCTAATCCCATTGACAATCCGCTGCTGTTTGGTACCAACCATTCTCGGTCCGACTGCAAGTTCTGACGTGCTATTTCGGTCCAAATTTGTTCCTATTTTAGAACCCGCCCGCCACAGCCGACACAATTTGAGGTTAGGTAATCGCGCCGCCCCGTACGCTGGTGTCGTCCGTACAAGCCTCATTAGCATCCGATGGCCTTTTTTGTGTGGTGTCCCTTTCGAAGAACGATGATATAAACACATGTTTGGCAAGGTTGCCAGCGCGATTTCGCGATGGCTTTTTTTGCCGCCAAAAAGGCTGTGGTCAGGCTCGAAAGCTCGAAGAAAAAACAACAAACGAGACTTGCTGACCTTCGACGGCGCGGCTTCGATGGTCGTTTCGCAGTCAACTCGAAGGGGTTGTTTGGCTACGCCACTTTGTATACAAACGAACTACGCAAATGTGAGCGAAACTTTCGCTTGTTGGCTAATGAACTGTCCGCGTACAAGAACCTAAGCGGGCTATTACGGCACAACGTGTTGTCGCGCCGGACTTGGCCGTCATAGTGCACAAAGTGTCTGATTCACGGTGTACGTCGGAAACTTTTTCAAGAAATAATCGGTATTGTTTAAACTGTTGTCTACGCGAGCACAATGCTCTTCGGCTTCATGAATATCCAGGCAATTGTCGTTAATTACCAACCGCAGCAGCAAACGAGCAAAGTCAATTAAACGCCATATGAATTAATTAATTCTCTAGATCTGAACCCGTACGATATGTAGGTGAAACGGGCTTGGCCCAACGCTCACTGATTTTTCCCACCGTAAAACGACGTATCTAAGTTGTTCTATCGAAGTCGTCATCGGGCATGTCTGTAACTTCTGTACGTGAACATGAAGTGTTGCCAATTAATCGAACCAGCGAACGGGCTAATTTGGATAATTTTGCGGGCAATTGAGCAAATAAAATTGGCAACACGTCAAGTAGAAAGGAGAGAGAGCAAAAAAAGCATAACTTCATTCATCATGAGTAATTATGCGAAACATTGATGAACTTTACTGGCGATTAAATCATAGGGTTTATTAGAACGATTTAAAATCCAATTAAAAGAGAGATGAAAAAATAGAATCATGGTAGATTGCCTTATTCAAAAATAATTTTGTTAACTTTAACGTAAACGTTATTTTAAAATATTTTTGAGCATGAGCATGAGCATGAGAGACCACCCATGGTTGTCCTTCTCCGTTGCTGAACAGGACCGTAATATCCTATCAATACAACCGACCATACGCTTGAACGATCTAATGGTGTTTCCCTTATCAACAGCATGTATGAATGCGTTGAAAAGATAAAACATCAAGATCATTAAAACTAGATCTGAAGCAAATAGGTAACAGTCATTGGCCACCAACGGCGCCCGCCATGTCAGTTTGTAGATCTCGGGGGATTGGGACGGGAATGTTAGTTAGCACAGGCTGCTACCAAGGGTGGGTTCTATACGATATCCACACCCCCACGTGTGCCGGAAAACTACTTCTACTTGGGATTTTGTTAGTAGGTAAGGGTAATGGCCAGGATTCAACATAGAGGATGATGATGCGACCCAATAATCAATAAATTTGGTTTAATAGTGTGATGTATTATGCATTCTCAAGGCAAACAGTCGGAGGATGCGGATGAGATTTTTCCCGGTTATTTGGTGTTGAGTTTAGCATAAATGATTCAATCTTAGACAGCCGGCTGTGGAAAGATAAAACCAAATAAAATGCAAAAACGCGAAACCGCCCGGACCGAAAAACCCACACAATCGAAAACGGCAACGAAAATCCTGCGTGATAACCGCGACGCGCCCCCCTTCCCTTCCCACGCCTTGTCTTTAACATCAATCCCTTCCCTACTAACCCCGATTAGGCCGCGGGTAATCGGCTCCCCTCCCACTAACATTTACACACAAGATCCTCTGTAATTATTAAGTCAAATGTAATTACAAAAGCCAACTCGGTCCTAACCAGGTCCCAGTACCGAAAAGGACCTAATAAAAATAATTTTATGAAGAAAAAAAAAAAAAAAAAAACCGCGACGCGCACCGTTCAAATTCTCCAAAGCAACTGTCAACATCGCGAAATCACTCGGGTCGAAATACACACACAATCGGGGGGGAAACAAAGACGGAAACGGCAACGAAAATCCGGCGTGTTGACCGCGACGCACACCGTTCAAATTCTCCAAAGCAACTGTCAACATCGCGAAATCACCCGGGTCGAAATAAACACACAATCGGGGGGGAAACAAAGACGGAAACGGCAACGAAAATCCGGCGTGTTGACCGCGACGCACACCGTTCAAATTCTCCAAAGCAACTGTCAACATCGCGAAATCACCCGGGTCGAAATAAACACACAATCGGGGGGGAAACAAAGACGGAAACGGCAACGAAAATCCGGCGTGTTGACCGCGACGCACACCGTTCAAATTCTCCAAAGCAACTGTCAACATCGCGAAATCACTCGGGTCGAAATACACACACAATCGGGGGGGAAACAAAGACGGAAACGGCAACGAAAATCCGGCGTGTTGACCGCGACGCACACCGTTCAAATTCTCCAAAGCAACTGTCAACATCGCGAAATCACCCGGGTCGAAATAAACACACAATCGGGGGGGAAACAAAGACGGAAACGGCAACGAAAATCCGGCGTGTTGACCGCGACGCACACCGTTCAAATTCTCCAAAGCAACTGTCAACATCGCGAAATCACTCGGGTCGAAATACACACACAATCGGGGGGGAAACAAAGACGGAAACGGCAACGAAAATCCGGCGTGTTGACCGCGACGCACACCGTTCAAATTCTCCAAAGCAACTCATTATTTTAAAATATTTTTTTATTGAAATAATTGCCAAAATATTAGGCAAAATTTTAAATTAAAAAAAACTTCTCTATTTTAGTTATGCACTTGACAACCTATAACATTTCTACATACCTGGATAGCTTCCATAATTTAAGCTGAATTTATTGTACTCAATTTCACTTTAATCTTTCAATTGCCACATGTTTTATCTTCAATCTTTTTTTCTAATAGCAGCTTTCACTTAAACTTTAACCTATTTTCGGACTCTTACTGGCCTTTCATGAGCCATCTTTCTTGTCTTGTTTTTTCTTTCAAAAGACCCGTGGTATGGTCAGGCCAAACAAAGTGAGCTGTAGGCTGAAAGGCATAAAATCCTTCATCGTTTGCGAAACTACGACGGAAGTCTCATCAATCTTCAATTAACATCCTTTCACCGACAATAACAGCACACAGAGAGGCATTGCACATACAGGGAAATGGCCATTATCTCTCTCGTTTTTTTGCTTTTCTCACTTGCACACACCAGCTGAGCTGAGTCCGAAAAGATAACCAATCCGGGGCATTGCTTTGGGTCAAGGTTAATCGCGTCAAGTCAGTCCCCTCCCCCAGACGATGACGATGGAGACGAAGACGTTGTTCGTTCCTGGGAGGTTTCTGCTGAGTAGTTCTCTAGAAAATAGTGGTTTTCATAATTTATGCAAAAAAGTTACATTTTAAAATAGTTTAAACAATATTCAATCCAAATGCCAATTAAACTTGAATATTTTAATATACAAAAAATTATACAAAATTTACATAAAATATAAAAAAAAAACAAATTTAACCATATTTAAACAAAATTTAAACCAAATTTAAACAAAATTAAAAAAAAATTAACAAAGCTCTAACAAATTTTAAACAAGATTTAACCAAATTTAAACCAAATTTAAACAAAATTTAAAACAAATTTAAACAAAATTTAAAACAAAATTCAACAAAATTTCAACAAAATTTAAACAAAATTTACACAAAATTTAAACAAAATTTACACAAAATTTCAACAAAATTTAAACAAAACTTTAATAGAATTTAAACAAAATTTAAACAAAATTCAAACAAAATTTAAACAAAATTTAAACAAAATTTAAACAAAATTTAAACAAAATTTAAACAAAATTTAAACAAAATTTAAACAAAATTTAAACAAAATTTAAACAAAATTAAAACAAAATTTAAACAAAATTTAAACAAAATTTAAACAAAATTTTTACAAACTTTAAACAAAATTTACACAAAATTTAAACAAAATTTACACAAAATTTAAACAAAATTTAAACAAAATTTCAACAAAATTTAAACAAAATTTAAACAAAACTTTAATAGAATTTAAACAAAATTTAAACAAAATTCAAACAAAATTTAAACAAAATTTAAACAAAATTTAAACAAAATTTAAACAAAATTTAAACAAAATTTAAACAAAATTTAAACAAAATTTAAACAAAATTTAAACAAAATTTTTAACAAAATTTAAACAAAATTTACACAAAATTTAAACAAAATTTTCACAAAATTTCAACAAAATTTAAACAAAATTTAAACAAAACTTTAATAGAATTTACACAAAATTTACACAAAATTTACACAAAATTTACACAAAATTTACACAAAATTTACACAAAATTTACACAAAATTTACACAAAATTTACACA
This sequence comes from Culex pipiens pallens, assembly GCF_016801865.2. NCBI lineage: Eukaryota > Metazoa > Arthropoda > Insecta > Diptera > Culicidae > Culex > Culex pipiens. Next base: position 137,338,592 of record NC_068938.1, on the reverse strand, counting down.
AAATTTACACAAAATTTACACAAAATTTACACAAAATTTACACAAAACTTTAATAGAATTTAAACAAAATTTAAACAAAATTCAAACAAAATTTACACAAAATTTAAACAAAATTTAAACAAAATTTAAACAAAATTTAAACAAAATTTAAACAAAATTTAAACAAAATTTAAACAAAATTTAAACAAAATTTAAACAAAATTTAAACAAAATGAAAACAAAATGTAAACAAAATTTAAACAAAATTTAAACAAAATTAAAACAAAATGTAAACAAAATTTAAACAAAATTTAAACAAAATTTAAACAAAATTTACACAAAATTTAAACAAAATTTACACAAAATTTCAACAAAATTTAAATAAAATTTATACAAAACTTTAATAGAATTTAAACAAACTTTAAACAAAATTAAAACAAAATTTAAACAAAATTTAAACAAAATTTTTACAAAATTTAAACAAAATTTACACAAAATTTAAACAAAATTTACACAAAATTTCAACAAAATTTAAACAAAACTTTAATAGAATTTAAACAAAATTTAAACAAAATTCAAACAAAATTTAAACAAAATTTAAACAAAATTTAAACAAAATTTAAACAAAATTTAAACAAAATTTAAACAAAATTAAAACAAAATTTAAACAAAATTCAAACAAAATTTGAACAATTTATTTACAAAATTTCAACAAAATTTAAACAAAATTTAAACAAAATTTAAACTTAATTTGAACAAAATTTTAACAAAATTTAAACAAAATTAAACAAAATTTAAACAAAATTTAAACTAAATAAAACAAAATTTAACAAAATTTATACAAAATTTAAAGAAAATTAAAAAAATAAACAAAGTACAAACAAAATTTAAACAAAATTTAAACAAAATTTAAACAAAATTTAAACAGATTTTAAACAAAATTTAAACAAAATTGAAACAAAATTAGAACAAAATTTAAACAAAATTTAAATAAAATTTAAACAAAATTTTAACAAAAATTAAACAAATTTCAAACAGAATTTTAACAAAATTTATAGAAAATTTTCACAAAATTTAAACAAAATTTAAACAAAATTTTAACAAAATTTTAACAAAATTTTAACAAAATGTTAACAAAATTTTAACAAAATTTTAACAAAATTTTAACAAAATTTTAACAAAATTTTCACAAAATTTAAACAAAATATTAACAAAATATTAACAAAATTTTAACAAAATTGAAACAAAATTTTAACAAAATTTAAACAAAAATTTAGCAAAAATTTAACAAAAATTTAACAAAAAATTAACAAATATTTAACAAAAATTTAACAAAATTTCAACAAAATTTGAACAAAATTAGAAAAAAACTAAAACAAAATTTCAACAAAATAAAAAAAAAATAAAAAAAATTTAAAACAAATTCAAACAAAATTTTAACAAAATTTAAACAAAATTTAAACAAAATTTAAACAAAATTTAAACAAAATTTAAACAAATTTAAACAAAATTTAAACAAAATTTAAACAAAATTTAAACAAAATTTAAACAAAATTTAAACAAAATTTAAACAAAATTTAAACAAAATTTAAACAAAATTTAAACAAAATTTAAACAAAATTTAAACAAAATTTAAACAAAATTTAAACAAAATTTAAACAAAATTTAAACAAAATTTAACCAAAATTTAAACAAAATTTAAACAAAATTTAAACAAAATATAAACAAAATTTAAAGAAAGTTTAAACAAAATTTAAACAAAATGTTAACAAAATGAAACAAATTTTAACAAAATTTTAACAAAAGTTAAACAAAATTTAAACAAAATTTAAACAAAATTTAAACAAAATTTAAACAAAATTGAAACAAAATTTAAACAAAATTTAAACAAAATTCAAACAAAATTTAAACAAAATGTTAACAAAATGAAACAAATTTTAACAAAATTTAAACAAAAGTTAAACAAAATATAAACAAATTTAAACAAAATTTAAACAAAATTTAAACAAAATTTAAACAAAATTTAAACAAAATTTAAACAAAATTTAAACAAAATTGAAACAAAATTTAAACAAAATTTAAACAAAATTTAAACAAAATTGAAACAAAATTTAAACAAAATTTAAACAAAATTTAAACAAAATTTAAACAAAATTTAAACAAAATTCAAACAAAATTTAAACAAAATGTAAACAAAATAAAACATATTTTAACAAAATGTTAACAAAATTTTAACAAAATTTTAACAAAATTTTAACAAAATTTTAACAAAATTTTAACAAAATTTTAACAAAATTTTAACAAAATTTACACAAAATTTTAACAAAATTTTAACAAAATTTTAACAAAATTTTAACAAAATTTTAACAAAATTTTAACAAAATTTAAACAAAATTTAAACAAAATTTAAACAAAATTGAAACAAAATTTAAACAAAATTTAAACAAAATTTAAACAAAATTTAAACAAAATTTAAACAAAATTTAAACAAAATTTAAACAAAATTCAAACAAAATTTAAACAAAATTTAATCAAAATTTAAACAAAATTTAAACAAAATTTAAACAAAATTCAAACAAAATTTAAACAAAATGTAAACAAAATAAAACAAATTTTAACAAAATGTTAACAAATTTTTAACAAAATTTTAACAAAATTTAAACAAAATTTAAACAATATTTAAACAAAATTTAAACAATGTTTAAACAAAATTAAAACAAAATTTAAACAAAATTAAAACAAAATTTAAACAAAATTTAAACAAATTTTAACAAAATTTAAACAAAATTTAAAAAAATATTAAACAAAATTTAAATAAAAATTTTAACAAAATTAAAAAAGTATAAAAAATGAAGTAACAAGCCGTAGTCTCAACATTTGAATGAAAAAAAAAAATGTTTAAAATTCGTTATACACTGGCTCAGTTGTTTTGCAATCATTAGTTTTCAAAAAATGTAAACATAAATTTCAGAGCAAAAAATTCTAATGATTTTCGAATAAACTAAAACTTTCTAAAAATGATTTGAAACGCAGGGGAATGCATTTCAGATTTATTTCAGCTGATAGCACTTAATATAACATTGTAATTTCGAAGTTTTTTGAAAAAACAAATTTACTCTCTGATTTTTCAGATATTTTCCAATAATAGATGAAAAAACTTTTATAAAACCAATTTTATATAAAAGTCCTTTTGATACCAAATTTTCAAATGCTCACCATTTCAGACTGCAAACTTTTGAAAAACACGTCCGTTTTCGAATGTTCAAAGATGAAAGTGGTCAAACTTTGTCATTAAGATGTAAATGTAATAGGGCAATTCCAGCCCAAAACAGGATTTTTTTAGGTACTTTTTTCTCGACCCTCTCCGATTTCAATGAAATTTTGTAGACATGTTATCCTAGGCATATAAAAGCCATTTTTGTGTATATGGAGCCAGTTACACTCGATAATGACATTTGAGAAGGGCGTACGTGTTTTCAATATTTTTGTATTTCGTAATTTAAATATTGCTGTATCTCGAAGCCGTTGCATCGAATCAAAAAGTGGTCAAAGACAAACTTGTAGGAAATTTGACGGGCTTTCCGAAAAAAATACACTGAAAGAAAAAAAACACTCCACTTTTATGAGATTTTTTGATTTTTAAGTTTAAAAGTTAAATTTGAAGGTGAGCCCACGATTTTTTTTCGCTCAAAATTTTTGTGAAAATAGCTTAAGATGTTACAAAAAGACTCACAAAAAATGCAGGATGGAGCAACTCACCTAAAAAAATACAAAAATCATTTACTGAAACTGTTTTTTTGAAAAGTGCTCTAAACGTCAAAATTTACAAAAACCGAATACGGGAATCGATTCCCCAGACAATTTTACATAAAAGTCTCCATATTGACCATTTTCCTAAGTCCAATCCTTTTGGAGTTACAGCAATTTTAAAAATAAAAATGTTGAAAAAATAGGTTTTTTGATGGTTTTTGGCAATTTCTATGTGACGGACTTGATTATTCAGTTTCGAAAACATTTTTACCGAAACGCTCGTCCAATTTCCCATAAGTTTGTCTTTGACCACATTTCAATTGGATGTATGGGCTTACAGATATAAGCTAATTTATTATCCAGGTTACTTTACTACACTGAAAAAATATTATGTTTTCAGTTATGAGCAATGTAATTAGCTTATATCTGTAAGCCCATACATCCAATTGAAATGTGGTCAAAGACAAACTTATGGGAAATTGGACGAGCTTTTCGGTAAAAATATTTTCGAAACTGAAAAATCAAGTCCGTCATATAGAAATTGCCAAAAACCATCAAAAAACCTATTTTTTCAACATTTTTATTTTTAAAACCGCTGTAACTCCAAAAGGATTGGACTTAGGACAATGGTCAATATGGAGACTTTTATGTAAAATTGTCTGGGGAATCGATTCCCGTATTCGGTTTTTGTAAATTTTGACGTTTAGAGCACTTTTCAAAAAAACAGTTACAGTAAATGATTTTTGTATTTTTTTAGGTGAGTTGCTCCATCCTGCATTTTTCGTGAGTTTTTTGTAACATCTTAAGCTATTTTCACAAAAATTTTGAGCGAAAAAAAATCGTGGGCTCACCTTTAAATTTAACTTTTAAACATAAAAATCAAAAAATCTTATAAAAGTGGAGTGTTTTTTTCTTTCAGTGTATTTTTTTCGGAAAGCCCGTCAAATTTCCTACAAGTTTGTCTTTGACCACTTTTTGATACGATGCAACGGCTTCGAGATACAGCAATATTGAAATTACGAAATACAAAAATATTGAAAACACGTACGCCCTTTTCAAATGTCATTATCGAGTGTTACTGGCTCCATATACACAAAAATGGCTTATATATGCCTAGGATAACATGTCTACAAAGTTTCATTGAAATCGGAGAGGGTCGGGTACAACCGATTCCCTATTTGACATGGAATTGCTCAATAATAAATGAGATAATTCAAAAGATAATTTACAAGATTTCCAGAGAACTGCCCTCCTTCACAATCAGAAAACTTTGCTGGCTGACGACCCACAGCAACCTTTTGAACTCCTTCGCCGGGCTGTCGATCAATCCACTTCGCCGCAACGAGCGCTCAACGTGTGAATGAGTGAGTTAAGACGTAATTAATCGAACTTGTTATTTTTTGTTGTCGTTTCTGTTTCTGTTGTTGTTGTTGTTGATAAACGCGAGTTTCTGTTTATACATCCGTTCCCCTCCCGGTTATGGGTCAGTGTTGAAGTTGTTTCGTTACGTGGCACGGTGCAATCATTTTCGTAACCTTAGTGTCAAAACTCGCGACTGAATCAACGACGGCAGCAAAAAAGAAGGATCAACGCCACTTAACAGTCATCACAAGCGAAAAAGAAATACGAATCGCAAAGCAATCAGCCGGCTCTTTGTTGATGTTTATTATAATTTTATATCCGCGAATTATAACTGTATTGCGTTGCCGATGATGATTTTTTGCGTGTTGAAAAGTGGGAACGCAAAGATAAACCACCAACACTACCACAGTCAAAAAATTGAGTTAACGAGAGGGCACGACGCCATTCACTACTAGGGGGCTCTGTGGGCTGTTTATTGCTTCGAGGTGGGGTGGATCCAAGAAACGAGACAAAAAAGACAAGAAAGACAAGAAAGACAAGAAAGACAAGAAAGACAAGAAAGACAAGAAAGACAAGAAAGACAAGAAAGACAAGAAAGACAAGAAAGACAAGAAAGACAAGAAAGACAAGAAAGACAAGAAAGACAAGAAAGACAAGAAAGACAAGAAAGACAAGAAAGACAAGAAAGACAAGAAAGACAAGAAAGACAAGAAAGACAAGAAAGACAAGAAAGACAAGAAAGACAAGAAAGACAAGAAAGACAAGAAAGACAAGAAAGACAAGAAAGGCAAGAAAGACAAGAAAGACAAGAAAGACAAGAAAGACAAGAAAGACAAGAAAGACAAGAAAGACAAGAAAGACAAGAAAGACAAGAAAGACAAGAAAGACAAGAAAGACAAGAAAGACAAGAAAGACAAGAAAGACAAGAAAGACAAAAAAGACAAGAAAGACAAGAAAGACAAGAAAGACAAGAAAGACAAGAAAGACAAGAAAGACAAGAAAGACAAGAAAGACAAGAAAGACAAGAAAGACAAGAAAGACAAGAAAGACAAGAAAGACAAGAAAGACAAGAAAGACAAGAAAGACAAGAAAGACAAGAAAGACAAGAAAGACAAGAAAGACAAGAAAGACAAGAAAGACAAGAAAGACAAGAAAGACAAGAAGACAAGAAAGACAAGAAAGACAAGAAAGACAAGAAAGACAAGAAAGACAAGAAAGACAAGAAAGACAAGAAAGACAAGTAAGACAAGAAAGACAAGAAAGACAAGAAAGACAAGAAAGACAAGAAAGACAAGAAAGACAAGAAAGACAAGAAAGACAAGAAAGACAAGAAAGACAAGAAAGACAAGAAAGACAAGAAAGACAAGAAAGACAAGAAAGACAAGAAAGACAAGAAAGACAAGAAAGACAAGAAAGACAAGAAAGACAAGAAAGACAAGAAAGACAAGAAAGACAAGAAAGACAAGAAAGACAAGAAAGACAAGAAAGACAAGAAAGACAAGAAAGACAAGAAAGACAAGAAAGACAAGAAAGACAAGAAAGACAAGAAAGACAAGTAAGACAAGAAAGACAAGAAAGACAAGAAAGACAAGAAAGACAAGAAAGACAAGAAAGACAAGAAAGACAAGAAAGACAAGAAAGACAAGAAAGACAAGAAAGACAAGAAAGACAAGAAAGACAAGAAAGACAAGAAAGACAAAAAAGACAAGAAAGACAAGAAAGACAAGAAAGACAAGAAAGACAAGAAAGACAAGAAAGACAAGAAAGACAAGAAAGACAAGAAAGACAAGAAAGACAAGAAAGACAAGAAAGACAAGAAAGACAAGAAAGACAAGAAAGACAAGAAAGACAAGAAAGACAAGAAAGACAAGAAAGACAAGAAAGACAAGAGAGACAAGAAAGATAAGAAAGACAAGAAAGACAAGAAAGATAAGAAAGATAAGAAAGACAAGAAAGACAAGAAAGACAAGAAAGACAAGAAAGACAAGAAAGACAAGAAAGACAAGAAAGACAAGAAAGACAAGAAAGACAAGAAAGACAAGAAAGACAAGAAAGACAAGAAAGACAAGAAAGACAAGAAAGACAAGAAAGACAAGAAAGACAAGAAAGACAAGAAAGACAAGAAAGACAAGAAAGACAAGAAACTAAAAAAAGCGCAAAAAAAGACAAAATGTAGAGGTAGAAATATGGAATAGAACTACATTCTTTCCCAATCCCATCCACCCTGACATTTCGAATCAAACCGAACACTCTCACAAATCGGCTCGGCAGAACGCAGACTTGTACGCCCAGCTGTACAGCAAGTTATCTACGTGCTCGTGCTGTCCGATTAGCCGGAGCACCAAAACACAGAGCGCTTAGGCCTCTCTCTCATCATGATCATCATCAAAATGCACGGCACGACACACTCTAAAAGCAGTAGTGTGCAGAAAACGACAACGACGACGATGAATTCGCGACATCGTCAAAAGATGGTAAAACAGCAGCTCTCTTCCTCCGTATCAGCGGCCCAGCTGTTGCCGTAAACAGAGCGAGTATTATTATTTCACGAAGACGACGACGACGCCGAAAGCAACAACAAAAACATAAAACACACAGTTCTATTTTTGTTTACACGCGCTCTCTCTCTCTGTTTTCTTTCCCATTACTGTGGACGATGGTGATGTGGGTTGTTGTGACAGGGTGTCTGATTAATCACATAACATGATATTTAAAAAAAGACCATAACAAATGTTTACATAAATTTAAAATTTTAACAATATTTGCAAAACATAAAGCATTTGGATTTACAATGGTTTAACGTTACCTACTTCAACAAAATTTTCGCAATATTTGAACAAATTTTAAACAAAATTTGATCAAGATTTATACAAAATTTAAACAAAATTTAAACAAAATTCAAACAAAATTTAAACAAAATATAAACAACATTTAAACAAAATTTGAACAATATTTAAACAAAATATAAAACAAAATTTGAATCAAATTATAACAAAATTTGAAACAAATTTTAACAAAATTTTAACCAAATTTAAACAAAATTTAAACAAAATTTAAACAAAATTTAAACAAAATTTAAACAAATTTTAAACAAAATTTGATTAAGATTTAAACAAAATTTAAACAAAATTTAAACAAAATTTAAACAAAATTTAAACAAAATTTAAACAAAATTTAAACAAAATTTAAACAAAATTTAAACAAAATTTAAACAAAATTTAAACAAAATTCAAACAAAATTTGAACAAAATTTAAACAATATTAAAAAAAAAATTAAAACAAAATTTAAACAATATTTAAACAAAATTTAAACAAAATTTTAACAAAATTTAAACAAAATTTAAACAAAATTTAAACAAAATTTAAACAAAATTTTAATAAAATTTTAACAAAATTTTAACAAAATTTTAACAAAATTTTAACAAAATTTTAACAAAATTTTAACAAAATTTAAACAGAATTCAAACAACATTTTAACAAAATTTAAACAAAATTTAAATAAAATTTCAACAAAATTTAAAAAAAAATTAAACAAAATTTAAACAAAATTCAAACAAAATTTAAACAAAATTTAAACAAAATTTAAACAAAATTTAAACAAAATTTAAACAAAATTTAAACAAAATTTAAACAAAATTTAAACAAAATTTAAACAAAATTTAAACAAAATTTAAACAAAATTTAAACAAAATTTAAACAAAATTTAAACAAAATTTAAACAAAATTTAAACAAAATTTAAACAAAATTTAAACAAAATTTAAACAAAATTTAAACAAAATTTAAACAAAATTTAAACAAAATTTAAACAAAATTTAAACAACATTTAAACAAAATTTAAACAAAATTTAAAAAAATTTAAACAAAATTTAAACAAAATCTAAACAAAATCTAAACAAAATTTAAACAAAATCTTAACAAAACTTAAACAGAATTCATACAAAATTTGAACAAAATTTAAATAAAATTTAAACAAAATTAAAAAAAAATTGAAAAAAATTGAAACAAAATTTAAACAAAATTTAAACAAAATTTAAACAAAATTTAAACAAAATTTAAACAAAATTTAAACAAAGTTTAAACAAAATTTAAACAAAATTTAAACAAAATTTAAACAAAATTTAAACAAAATTGCAACAAAATTTCAACAAAATTTAAACAACATTTAAAAAAAATTCAAACAAAATTTTATTAAAATTTAAACAAAATTTAAACAATATTTAATCAAAATTTAAACAAAATTTAAACAAAATTAAAACAAAATTCAAACAAACTTGAAACAAAATTGAAACAAAATTTAAACAAAATTAAAACAAAATTGAAACAAAACTTAAATAAAATTTAAACAAAATTTAAACAACATTAAAACAACATTTTAACAAAAAAAAATTAAACAAAATTTAAAAAAAAGTAAACAAAGTTTCAACTTTATTTAAACAAAATTTAAAAAAAATTAATCAAAATTTAAACAAAATTTATACACAACTTAAACAAAATTTAATCAAAATTAAAAAAAATTAAGCAAAGTTTTAACAAAATTTAAAAAATATAAAAAAAACTTAAACCAAGTTTAAACAAAATTTAAACAAAATTTATGCACAATTTAAACAAAATTTAAGCACCATTTAAACAAAATTGTAATAAAATATTCAACAAATTTTTTACAAAGGTTAAAAAAAAGTTAAACAAAAGTTAAGCAAAAATAAAACAAAAGTTAAATAAAAGTTAAACAAAAATTGAACAAAAATTGAACAAAGGTTAAACAAAAGTTAAACAAAAGTTAAACAAAAGTTAAACAAAAGTTAAACAAAAGTTAAACAAAAGTTAAACAAAAGTTAAACAAAAGTTAAACCAAAGGTTAACAAAAGTTAAACAAAAGTTAAACAAAAGTTAAACAAAAGTCAAACAAAAGTTAAACAAAAGTTAAACAAAAGTTAAACAAAAGTTAAACAAAAGCTAAACAAAAGTTAAACAAAAGTTAAACAAAAGTTAAACAAAAGTTAAACAAAAGTTAAACAAAAGTTAAACAAAAGTTAAACGAAAGTTAAACAAAAGTTAAACAAAAGTTAAACAAAAGTTAAACAAAAGTTAAACAAAAGTTAAACAAAAGTTTAACAAAAGTTAAACAAAAGTTAAACAAAAGTTAAACAAAAGTTAAACAAAAGTTAAACAAAAGTTAAACAAAAGTTAAACAAAAGTTAAACAAAAGTTAAACAAAAGTAAAACAAAATTCAACAAAATTTAATCAAGATCCATGCGATGAAAAAGGCCGAAATAAACGATGCATAATTTTTTTAAAGTTATGTGAAATGTATTTTACTTAGTTTGAATTAAAGTTCTTTTTTTCGGTAGCAAAAATTTGTTGGCCCCTTGATTTTTTGGAATAATGTTAAAGGGAATAGGAAAGAGAAAAACTTCAAATTATAATTTGCAATGGCTTATTCTAAGTTAAATTTAAGATAAATTATTGTCGACATCAGGATAGAATTCGATTCTTTGTTTTCGACTTGTATTAAGCATTTGTTGATTATTGACTATCTCAGTCCAATAAACAAAATTTAACCGATTTGTTGTTTGAAAATGCAATTCAGCTCGGGGTTTGCGACATGATTCAAAGTTATTCTACTGTTAAAGGATTTGAAAATTATTACACTCAAATAAAAAAAAAGTACAAAGTTCTTATTTATTTTAGGAACTTTGCCTCTTATCCTTATTTAGTAATTCGAAAAACCCAATAACTAAAAAAAGAAAAGAAGCATCATTCCTAGAATAAAGAAATTGGGTACTTTTTATATATCAATGTAAGATTTCTTAAAATTGCATCTAATAATTTCGAACAGATTGCATGGTTGTCTAATGCCAATTCACTGCATCTTCACCGTACTTTAGTCAGGATATTGTCCTGAGGAATAATTTTATCCGCCGAGTTCCCGCTGATCCCGCGTCAGCTGTTTGAGCTCCCACCCTGCTGCTGCTATCCATGTCGTCGTGAGGCGTTTGAACGGAACTGCCTTGGTTGTGGTCGAGAGCAGCAAAGAGAGTCTAACAGCAACAACAAAAACGGCAACAACGAGAGTACGTCGCCGCGGAGGTACGGCCGTGCTTCCTTGGCCGACCAGCCAATAGTACAACGCCAGAAGTTACGCGAGAAAGCTCTCAAGCAAATAAGCAGCAGCAGCAGCTAGTTAGTTCTCGATAGTTCAGGGCAACAACACGGTTTCACAGTTCTGTGGTGCGGATTTGTTGTTGCTAATTGTATACGCGAGAAGATTTGCTGCGCGAATTTCGTTGCTGGTCGATACGTCGATGTTGTTGTTGTCTTCAGAGTTGTTGATGCGTAGTTGACCGGGTTTGGATCAAGAGCTGCGAATGTAGAGCAAGTTTGATTGCGCGATTGCGGGTTTTGCGTTCAATTCCGGAGTTTCAGCGAGGGGAGGGATAAAGAATAGTGCGTAGTTGTGATTCGTCGTAGTCGTTGCCGTCCGGATTTCTTCGTGACTACCGCTTTCCCAGCGGTTTTGTACCGTTGCTTCCGTTTTTACGAGTGTTGTTTTGTCGTCGACCACAAACCACGAACCTCCTCCGAAGAGAAGAAGAATAACGCAGTGAGACACCGAAAGTCGTCACCAGAGAAGAAGCCGTATACTGGATACCTTCTACAGCTGCTGGTACAGACCAACTCAGTGTTCAGAGCCAGTACCGAAACCAAGAAGTGTAAGTGTACCAATTGGCGGAGGAGAGCCGAACCGTTAAGCCACTTCTGGCTCTGGCTTATTGCTGAAGCAAGTTGTTTGCTGTTGTTGTTGTTGTGGCGCTTGGAACTCTGGGAGATTGGTGGTCGACTCGAAGCAGAGAAAGTTTGGGATTCGCCTGCCTGCCTGGTTAGGTCTCTGGTCTAATGGGATTCGGATCCCATTGGGGGGTGTCCGTTGTTGTTGTTTACTTGTTGGTGGCTTACTTACTCACTGCTGTACTAGGAGTCTTAGGGGGTTTCTGAGGTTGGCGTAAAGATTCTCTAAATACGCAATCATTCATTTGTGGACCACCAATCAGTGAGGTACTCCTGGATATTAGCTCCTGAAAAGTGCTTAAAAAGTGCAAAAATGCCTCACGGCAAGAAAAAGAGGCGGTCCTCACCAGCAGGATCGGCAGATTTGAAAAAGTTAAAGAATGCCGAGGCGCTACCTGCAAAGCCAGGCAGTTTGAGTAAGGACGCTCAAAATTCGTCTGGAAACCAGTTCGCTACCCTCCCTGTGGACGTGAGCGAGAAAGAAGAAGTTGAACGACGGGAAAAGTTGCCGCCCATTTTTGTGAAAACATCGTCATCGGATTCGGTGCGAAAGTGGCTGACCGGGTTTATCAAATCTGGTGCTTTACGAGCTTCCATTCGCTTGTGTGCTGATGGACTCAAAATTCTGCTACCTACCAGAAAGGATTACAACTACGTTCGGGATTTCCTGAACAACACAAAGATTGAATACTACAGCCACGACGATCCAGGTAAACGCCCCATGAAACAGGTCCTCCGAGGCCTGTACGACATGGATGTGAGTGTGCTGAAAGAAGAGCTCAAAACTCTTAAGTTGAACGTGATCGAAGTCTTCAAGATGACGAGACACAACAAGGACATCAAGTATCGTGATCAACTGTACCTGGTTCATCTCGAGAAAGGATCGACAACGCCGTCTGAGCTGAAAGCAGTTCGGGCTATTTTCAACATCATCGTGACTTGGGAACGTTATCGTCCAGTGCACCGTGACGTGACACAATGTTCGAACTGTTTGCAGTTTGGACATGGTGGAAGGAACTGTTTCATCAAGAGTCGTTGTGCAACCTGCGGAGGTGAGCACAAAACTCAAGCTTGCGAAACAATCAACGAGAACATCGAAGCGAAATGCTTCAATTGCGGCGGCGACCATTCTACCAAGAATCGAAGCTGCCCAAAACGTGCTGAGTTTGTAAAAATTCGCCAGCAAGCGACGACGAGGCACCAACCAAATCGTCGCAAAACACCACCAGCATACACGGACGTGGATTTTCCTGCTTTGGCGTCACCTGGAGCGGGATCTGTTCGAGTGGTTCCAAATCTGCAGCCATTGCCGTTGAATCAGCGGCAAAGAGTTGCAGAGAATACAACACCTCCAGGCTTCAGTCAGCAACCGAGGGAAAACCAACCAACATCAACGGGCGAAGGCAGTAGTGACCTGTTTTCACCACAAGAACTTTTGAACATTTTCATCGAGATGACAACAACACTGCGTGGTTGCAAAACTCGCCAGGAACAAGTAAGAACTCTTGGAGCATTCATCTTAAAATACAGTTCGTAGTTTACTCGTTCTAGTGATTTTGAATATTTCAATGGATCAATTTTTTTTTTAGTTTTAAGTTAGGATTAGTTGTTAAAGTGATTTTTTTTTTCTTTTTTACCCAAGTGTATTCAATTCAATGCAAATATGTAAAACAATTTGAAGTAAATAAAATAAATATGATCAGTTAATAATAAAACGAAAAATATAACAAAGATGAAGAGCATTAGGCCATACCACTTAGCATGTAAAAGAAATGTAATTATTATAAGAAAGTTCAATAAAGACATATTTAATTTCAAAAATTTTCTCTAAATACGCAATTAGAGGTTTCGCGAACTTACTAAAAGGGGACGACAGATACGTTTTTTGGAGTGGAGGACTTGCAGAGTGGGGTGACGAAGAATTGAGTTGAGTAGTAAAACCGGTTACGTTGCAGGCAGAGCTTTGTGAGTGACAAAGTTTGAGTTGAAACTATTACTAAGGCTTACGTTTGGGGCTTCTTGGAAGTTTGCTCAAAGTACATTGAGACTGCTATCAATGGGAAAGCAACACCGTCATGCTTGGCAAACAAAATATAAATTCTTGTTGTACTTGAATTTTTAGCATTTGAAATGTCGATTCTCAATTAATCAATTCTGAAAGAATGATTTAAATTTGATTTAGGACATTTTTGTTTTTATTGACATTACCCATTTAGACTCATTTTGATCCAATTATTGCCATAGTTTGTGATATTTTCTTCGAAAAGGTTTGTTAAACTGAAAGCAATTTACTCCATTAATTTTTAAAAAAATTTAAGCGATTATCCACGCTCTTTACAAAAAAGATTTGTTTTGTATAGAAACTGTGCAAAGTCCACGTGGTTTCTGGATGGTCCCTAAATAACTGAAGGAATTTTGTGAGAATATTGTAAACGAAGTGAAATTTATATCGCCGAACGCAGAATCATGGCAATGGTAAATTTTTTTTTTAACTTGTCAGTTTTTTTTTTAATAATTAGGCCACTGCAAATATTTTAAGTTTATGTCGCTCCCCACCCCCTTCAAAATTTGTCTGAAAAATCAGGAGGCAAAAATTTTTTTTTCAAATAACCTCAAAATTTCAATGGAAATAGAAGTCTAATCAACTGAGAACAATCTAAAATGCCTTTTTCTGCATTGATAATCATATTTAGCATGTTTGGGCTCGTTTAAAAATATTTTAAACTTCCGCAAAAACTTTTTTTCTCGCAAAAATAAAATTTTCGTCAATACTTAGAAATCTTGGAAATTAATGATTGCAAAACAACTGGACAGGTGTATAATGCATTTTAAAACACTTTTTTCATTCAAATGTTGATACCGTGGCCTGTAATTTTTTGACCCCCCCCCCCTCGACTTAGATCAGAGTCGAGGGACATAAACTTCAAAAAATATGTGCAACGGCCTTATTTCAAAGGCTATTTATTTGATTTTATAAGTAAAACATTTTAAAACTTTTTTTTTTATCACAACTAAGCGTTAACAAAGAGATAATTAAAAAAACTGACTTTCAAATTTCAATCCCAGCTTTTGAAAAAAAAAATAAGGCAAAAAGTATCAAGTTCTGTCACAAATTTGCAAAATATCAATGAATACACGAAAATATGTTTTCTAAGTTTCACGTCTTTTTCCGAACTGCAGTCCCAAAATTCAAAATTTGTCAAATTCTTTAAAATGCTCCATTTGACTTAAAATGCAGAATTAATCGTTGTTCAATGTATCCTAACTAGTTTACAACCGATTTTTTATTTTGCAATTTGTATTTTTTTTATTGAGGAAGGGGGGGGGGGGGGGGTAATGGCCAATGGCCTTATGTGACACCTACACTGCCCATGTTCGCATAAATGTCACATATGCAAAAACAGCAAGCTAAGAAAAACGCATTTGAAGTTTGTCCCACACATAAGGTTTCGTGTTAAGTTTTCGCGAACAAATTGGATTTTCTCCTGATTTCTAGAACAAAGTACTGGATGTTATAGGCTTTTCTGAAAGAGCATACGATTTTGAATCAAACTGCATCAATAACTCAAAAACGATGAAAATGCATATGGGACATTTATGCGATCATGGGCAGTACAGGTACGTTTAAAAAAAATCTGAAAGTTCTTTTCAATTGAATTTTTGCAGTAAATTTTGTTGGCCAGATTTTAAGCTTTTTCCCAATATTTTATACAATATTTTTTACACAATATTTTTTTCATCTCCTAAACCAAATTTTGCACCACGTAATTTTTATTCTTCTCAAAGATATAAAAAATCGATAATTTTAAATTGGAATTTTGGGAATTTAACTTTCAGTCATAGAAAGTAAAACGAAAATTTAAGAGCGAGTCCACGAACAGGGCATACCCCTTTGTATGGGACGTCGTTTGAACCTCACCAATCTGCCTGAAATTTTTAGGGTTGTTTGTACATATAAAACTAGCATCTGGCTTAAATATGAGCACTCTAGATCCACGGGAAGTGGGGCAAATCGGGAAACAAATTTTAAAGGTTCAAAAAACGCAAAAAATCTTAAAAAGGCTATAACTTTGACAAAATTCAATTTATTTTCAAAATTCAAAATGCATCTGAAAGGGCTTACAAAATGCAACAAAATGCAGGGTGAAGTATCCCAATTGGTTTAATTTACAGAGAGTTATTGGCATTTTAGTGAAAAATAGCATAATTTTCAAACTCAAATAAAAAAGTGTTCCATCCAGATATCAACTCGGTTCGACCTGCAGCTTGTAGGGGACATCTGAGCCTACCATTTGAGACTGAGAACGCTTTGGGTAAGGCAGTTTAACATATTAAATAGACACTTTTACTTTTAGTGAATTTTATTTTTTTTGTTTTTTTTAAAGCCCTTTCAGATGCATGTTGAATTTTGAAATTAAATTGAATTTTGCTTAAGTTATAGCCTTTTTAAGATTTTTGACGTTTTTGAACCTTCAAACTTTGTGTCCCGATTTGCCCCACTTCCCGTTGACCTAGAGTGCTCATATTTTGGCCAGATGCTAGTTTTATATGTACAAACCTTAAAATTTCAGGCAGATTGCTGAGGTTGATGCGAGATGGGTATGCTTTGCTCGTGGACTCGCTCTTAAGATTTTTTCTTCCGAGTACCTATTTTATAAAAATCTTAATCATAACCTACAAGTTTGCCGAAGACACCAAACCTATCAGAAAATCCCTTCTCAATATAAAGAACTTCGTAGATTTACATACCCATTTTGTGTACTAGCCCCCAAAATTCTATGGAGACTTGTATGGAGAAACTAATACAAAACTAACTAAATGACTTCTTTTGACTAAGAGAGTGCATGGACAATGTACCAAATAAAAATATACAAAGAAAAGTCGATTTGCGAAATCGTAGAAAACATCACAGCTATTTTTTTACTTTTCCGGAGACACTTTTTAAATTGGATTTTTTGTGTCAAACATTCATGCGTTAAGTAAATTTACCGTTCAAAACAAAAAAATAAAAAAAATAAAAGATTGGATTGGATTTGGATTTGGATTTTTTATGTCAAACATTCATGCGTTAAGTAAATTCACCGTTCAAAACAAAAGAAAAATTAAAAGTGTTACTTTTCAAGACTATTGCTGAAAAGTTCAACTCTGCAGCACTGGTATTGAAAGGTATTAATTTTCCTTTCTTTTATTTTTGGTAGATAAAAGTAGGCCGTTTCGTCGCTCGAGAATGACAGGAAAAGTAAGTAGTTTCACGACGGAATTGCAAAAAAATACATTTTTGCAATTCCGTCGTAAAACTACTTACTTTTCCTGTCATTCTTGAACGACGAAATAGCCTACTTTTCTGTACCAAAAATAACTGAATCGAATAGCAACACTTTTCAAAATAAATGCTGAAAAGTTCTACTTTTCAGCACTGAAATGGGTGCTGAAAAGTTGAACTTTTCAACACTTGTTTCGAAAAGTAACTCTTTTCAACATTTTTTTGATTCAAACGATTTATTGACAAAATACATGAAAATTTGACATAAAATTTCACTCAATGGGTGTTTTTCGGAATTGCAAAAAATGTTGTATGGAACTCGTTGCAAAACTTGATTTTTTCAGCACTCTTCGTATTTATCCAACTCGGTGAACCTCGTTGGATAAATGCAGGGCTGTGGAGTCGGAGTCGGAGTCGGAGCCGGAGTCGGTGGAGTCGGGTCTTTTTGGGGACCTGGAGTCGGAGTCGGAGTCGGAGTCGTCAAAACTCGAATAGCTGGAGTCGGAGTCGGAGTCGGAGTCGGCTAAATTTTATGAGCTGGAGTCGGAGTCGGAGCCGGAGTCGTAAATTTCTGATAGACCCGGAGTCGGAGCTGGAGTCGGAGTTATCAATATATTTTATATAATTTATGAACTTAATTATTGTTCAATATTTGTCATATTTCAGGCTAATTTCCAATTTTTAAAATTTATTTATTGAATCGCGTGCACTGCGTTGACAATTTTTTTCATTTTTCATTTCGCTTATGAGGCGGGAGCCGTAGCCATTAAGCCACGGGCCGGTCATTCTCTTTATTTTTTATCAAGATGTTTATCAGATGTCATATTGTTTTTGAAGCATTTTTATTGTGATTGAAAAGCTCTTATTGTGTTATTTCACTAAGAATATAAAAAAAGTATTTACACCCCTTGGGCCCTATGCGCATTTTGTGATGAAACATGTAAACAATTCAAAGTTTGACAAAAACCTTGTACTACGTTTTATTCAGAAACTCATGCCGAACATTTTGCTACAAAAAGCTCATGAAAAGATGACTTCTATAAAAAGTTCTATAACAAATACTATTACAAAAATCAAAAAAGGTGCTAAAAAAGTTTGTACACCTTTCGAAAATTAACATAAATAAAGTTATTTGTTGACAAATCACCATAAATCCAGCCCCCAACTCCAAATTGGCATCTTTGACCGATATAAAATAATTTGGATTGAATATAAAGTTTACTAACTACATAGTATAAAAGTTTATATAACTCTGGAAATTCTATATAAAACTTATCAAATCTTAATTTTGCAAACTTTTAATTCAACTAAATGTCAATATATTACCATATAATTGCTAAGATTTTAAGTAGATCCTTTTTTTTTAATAGGAAAATATAGGTTCACTATCGGTACTAACGAAAAAAATATGTTTAAAAAACATTTGTTAAATTGATATTATAACTCTACTAATAAATTATCAACTATTAAAATGCCCCTGAACGCATAAATGTCCCATATGCATTTTCATCGTTTTTGAGATATTGATGCAGTTTTTTTCAAAATCGTGAGCTCTTTCAAAAGAGCCTATAACATCCAGTACTTTGTTCTAGAAATCAGAAATGCGTTTTTCTCAGCTTGCTGTTTTTACATATGGGACATTTATGCGAACATGGGCAGTATATCAATCTTTTTCTTGGAACGCAACATGCTCATTTTGTATGTAAATAAAAATAAATCAAAGTGTCGTGCTGAAAACATTTAAAACAAACACAAAATATCGAAAATAAGTTGCAACTAATTTTGAAATAATCATTGAATTTATAAGATAAATCGATTACCTCAATGTTTACAATTTCTCTTAAAGTGTTGATCCTTAAGGATCCACTACACGCCAACATTTTTTGCTTCGACTTTTTTACGGAAATTGTCATAACTTTTAAAAGAAAACAGTTAGAGTCCCACTTTTTGCATTAGGTCTTGTAGAAATGTTATGCAAAGTAAACAAGATTTTTGCAAGTATTTTTTGGGGATTTTTGAAGAAACTATTGAAACAATCAGATCAGTTTAGGTCTTGTTAACTTTGCATAACTTTTGTGCAGGACTTAATACAAAAAAGTGGGACTCTAACTGTTTTCTATTCAGAATTATGACAATTTCCGTAAAAAAGTCGAAGCAAAAAATGTTTGCGTGTAGTGGATCCTTAAAAATATCGTTGAACAAGTCTAATTTTTTCAAATACCTTAAATAGGGGTGATAGAATTGATATAATTTTAATTTATTTTTAAAATTTTAGAATTTTCTCATGATTTATATGTTTAAAGTGTGTACTGGGCTGGATCACACAATTTCCATGTACGTCTTCTGAAATAAATTCAAAAGAGCTTTAAAAAATAGTGATTTTGAAAATTGTCTATTTCAAAACCAGGGTATCTTTGATAGTTACTGTGTTTCTTTAAAATTTCAGCCTAAAATTATGCAAATTGATTTTATATGTCAATTCGATCATGTAGGCTAACTTTCTTTTAATATTTCATAAAAAAGTATAATTAAAAATTAGTATAGCTAGCATATAAACTTAAAAAAAGGAATGTAAATTTAAAGTAGTTGAATAAAAAGTTCCAATTTTTCAAACAACAAAATTTAAATTTATTTAGAAAATTGTTATGCTGAAAATGGGATTGAATCTGAAGATATTTATGATTTTTGTTTCAATAACGCTGAAAACATGTAACATAGAACAACGAGCACTTATCTACCAAGCTTAGTATGGTTCCATACCATTCTGTTTGTATAAATAATTCGTTTTTATAATTTTGAGAAACCCCCCGAACATAAATGTCACCCCGGTTTACAGTATTCGCGCAAGTGTGAACTGAAATGTGAGTGATGTGATTAATTAAAATTTTTAAAATATTTTAAATACAGATTAGGTGTCGGAGTCGGAATCGGAGCCGGAGTCAACAATTTGTGGAAAGCTGGAGTCGGAGTCGGAGTCGGAGTCGGATAGAGTTGGAAGGCCGGAGTCGGAGTCGGAGCCGGAGTCATCAATTTGTGGAAAGCCGGAGCCGGAGTCGGAGTCGGAGTCGGCTTAACCCAGAAAGCCGGAGTCGGAGTCGGAGTCGGAGTCGCTTGAATTATGACCCGACTCCGCAGCCCTGGATAAATGTACGACTCGTGCTGAAAAAATCCTCTTTTTGCAACTTGTTGCATAAACTACTATTTCAATAGGTACTGTTATTTTTGGCGGTGAAAAGTAGGACGTTACGTGATATGGGCCATCCATAAACTACGTGGAACTTTTTTTAATTTCAGACCCCTTCCTCCCCCCTTGTGGACAATTGTTCATTTAAAAAATATTTTTGTATGAAAAGCGTGGACAATTTTCAAAAAAAAAAAATCAGAAATAGATCTCCAAAAAAGTGTCCACGTCGTTTATGGATGGTCCCTTATTGCTAAATGATTCCTTTTATCAAACATATTTTTGTGTTATATTTTTTCATTCATTATACCTACAAACTTCCTTCCCAAGATACAGGTATTCGAAATCAGTCCAGACTCGATTATCCTTTGTTTCTATTAAACGAAGCTGGAATATCTGAAGGTTTATTTCTTTCTTTCTTTGTTTAGATTGATATTTTTCGGCGAATAAGAACACAATTTTTAAACGTTTTTTTCTTTTTCTTTATTCAAAAACATACAAAAATATCAATTTCAAATTCGGCGATCAAAAATAAAATAATGAAGGTTTGTTTGGGACTTCGGATATTCGGATTTTTTTATTACTTTTTTTACTTTTATCATCAAACTCAATAAGATGGTGAATAGTTCTCAACGCTATCTTAACACAGTATCGATTTTTTTTATGCTGTTTAAAAACCAACAATGGTTTAAATATAGGGGAAATCTACCCATTTTAATCCTAATAAGCGGTCGTGTTTGAATGATGCTGGATAATCTAGAGTCTCCCTTGAATTTTACTAAAACCAAGTACACCAACGAGTAGAGCAAGTTTTTGTGAACATTTCTGTTTATTTTCACTTTCACTAAAAGTTATTCTATTTCTTTACCAAGCATTTAACAAAAAAAAATTCCCAAGGGTATTCTAATCGAGGCGAATGCATTGGGCCACGCCCATTTTTCTAATATCGGCTTAGTTCTTTTTTCTTCCAACACTCTGTCGAGTGTTGCCATTTGCGCTGACAGTTCAAACGAACACTCACGAAAAGTGGCATTTATAGGGAAAGTTTCCTGGCATCGCTGGCTGTGCTGCTGGTGGTGTTGACGGCCAGCCTTTGTTCTTTTTTGCCTTCGTCTCTCGCTCGGTTTTCTTCAGCCTTCGTTTGGAATGCAAAGTGAAAATTGAAACGTCAAACGACTTGACGCGTTTGTTTTTTTGATGGCGCTTGCTAATTTATTACATTTTTCGGGATTATTCTTCAAGTGAGTGCCTTACTAATGATCAAAAGAACATGTTGCCGGTAGTTGGAAGCAATTTCATATCTTAAGCGCCGTGAAAAAGTAAGCGAAAGTGAAAAGTTAATTTTGGCGATATTCATTAAGCGTTTGAGGGATTCTTGTGTGTGTCACTGTGTGTGCCAACAAAATGATGAGAAGTGGTCTCACAAAATACAAATTATGATCAAAAGTGCATTAAATGTGATCTTTTTGGCCAGTAAGTGGCATACATTTGCGTGCTTACTCGAGGCGGTGCTGTTGCTGGTAAGTTTATAGCCCAAATAGTATTTTTGGAGCTTTAATCGAGCATCAAACTCTCCATATGACGAAGATAGGTGTTTGATTGGAAAGGGTAGATTTCCCCTATATGTTTTGACAAAATTTTAGGGTTTGACGTTACAATTGCGTTTTCCGTCGTTGTTTTTTTAAATTGAATGCGCTAATATTGCGCAATATTACTTTATTTGTTTGTTTGAACATTATCAAAAATTGTTTATTCACTTACAATCACCACGCTAAACGCTGTGGAAACCCAAATCGGAGTCATCGTGTCTAACGTATTATTTTTGTTTTCTCTCACCTTTCTTTCCAGAATTTTCGTAAACAGTATCAGTGAATGTCCGAAAACATCAATCAGTAATCCAGTTATCAGCAACAACAACAACAACAACAAAATCATCAACAGCTGCAGCCATACAACCGAAACCGAAGTCGTAGTTTGAGTGTGTGTTCGAAGGAAAAGAAAAAAAAGAAGCCCTCAAAGAAGACATTCGGTGCAGTGTTTGTTATTGGGGCATAGAACTGATAAAATACAGCAGAAACAACAACCACAACAAAAATCGCTGACCGCGTTTAGCACCCGAGCAGCAACGGTTGTCAACCCCGCGACGACAAAGAAGACGCTCCGTGTCTGACATTGACCGCGAATGTCGACGCCAGTGTGAAGAAAAAAGAGGGCAGTGTCAGCGCGAAACCGGAACCGGAACCAGAGGAGGAGTGAGCGGGGTGCAGTGAGCTCAGCGACCGAGCCATACAGGAACTTCGACGGATGCACATATCCCTACTTAGTTTGCTGTTCGAAGTACGGATCGTAACGATTCTTGCCGCTTCTAACGCTAACACTACTACTAACCTTGGGCTAAGCTAACACTTGGAGCTTGCGTGCGTGACGTCACTACTAACCACTAACTACTAGAGAGCGACTAGAAATTAACAAAGCCACGGTTGACGGAAGCAAGACGGTTCCACCATCGCCGGGAGCCGTACTTTTTATCATCCATACTAGTTTTAAACACCACTTTCGGCCTGGACTCGATTCGAGACCACGATCCAACCCAGGTAGAAAGCGACGATGGTGGTGACACTCAGAGCTATTTTTTACATTTTCACTCACATTTTTTCATTTTAATTCATGTTTCATATGACTATAATTGCCATCTTTTCAGCTATAATACGAGATAGGCAGAATTCAAAATTGCCATTTTTTCCTTTCTCACTGAGGAAAGGCCATAAAATCACATAAAATTAACTTCTTTTAAGAAAAAAAAGATCTTCCTAGAACTATCTTCACTTGTACATAATCGACTCAGAATCAAATTCTGAGCAAATGTCTATGCGTGGTGGTATTGATCAAAAATATCAACGAGGTTGTCTTGGATTTGGCTGAACATTTTTTTCCGGATTTGTCCATTCGGTCTGGATTTGAGTCCCATAACTTGGATTTAATGAAATTTTACTGCTCTTGTTCGCATAAATGTCCCATATGCATCTCCGTCACTTATGTGTTATTCATGCAGTTTTGCTCAACATCGTGTGCTTTTTCAGGAAAAAGAACAAAATTATACAGTACTTTGTTCCAGAAATCTGGAGGAAATACAGTTTTATCGCGAAAACTTAACACGTCTCAACTTGCAGTTATTGCATATCGAACATTTATGCGAACATGGGCAGTAGGGTGGGTCATTTTTTTCGAAAGTGCTCGGATCCGGCTGAAATAAAGACCATCTTGTAGAGGGGACCCATAGGGGCTCTCATACCAAATTTGAGCTCATTTGGTTGAAAACTGGCTTGTCGCTCGGGGGTTAAAGTTTACATGGAAATTACTATGGGAAATGCGTGATTTTACTTCAAACGCTCCTACAGGCTAAGCGACAAACTTTAACCCACACTTACACTAGGTAGCCGTGTCGGGGGTGGTCCAAGGAACATTTTTCTCTAAGGGTTCATGATCATCCGTTCAACCCTGAGCTTGCGCAAAGCCGAAACATCCGGCGACGCCGGAATCCTTCTAAATCCCGGTTTTAACGATCAACGCATGCTACGAAACTTTGATTGAAGCATCACATGAATGAATGAGAAACACGACGCCAAACGTCAACTTGCTAAAATTTAAGCGCAAAACAACGGTTCGCCGTCGATTTCGCTGGCCCGTCGGCAAATACAGCGCAAGTTGGTTTCCGGAAGCACGCTGCAAGAGGGAGTGACATGACGAGCTGGCCACACCATAGCGGCAGAATTTCAGTGCTTACCCGCGGATGCCAGTAGCAGCGTCAACCGACAAAAGTTTCAAGTTGGGGGAGAATGAGCAGCAGCTGCAAGGTTCGAAAAAGAAGGTCTCAAATCGGTAAGTTCAATCAATTGAGTCTAGAACTTGAAAACCTTTCAATAACCGTCACTTTAAATTTCAGACAGTTGTGTCATGAGAAAGCAGAAAATCAACATCGCTGACCAACATCGTGAAAAAAATTGCAGCAAAATCATCCAGCATCCTGTAAACGCCCGCAAAACCGACAAAGTTGGGGAGCTGTTGCCACCAAAGGGGGAGAAAGGCGGCCAATCCAACACAGAAAGCATCACCGGCAAGGCAGGAAAGACATCTGGTCCATCAATGTTCAGTCCGTTGCAAAGGGCGTTTCAGGGACGCGTGATGTACACGATGGCCACCAAAATATCCGTGCGGGATGTGGATCAACAAGAATCACATCCAGGACGAAGATCGTGAACCGGAATGGAAGTCATTGTTTGCCCGATCAATGTTATCGCGTCACACACGAAATAGATGTTACGAATGTATTTATTATTTTGTGGTTGAAATAAATTCATAAGCAGTTTTATCTTCTGCACCTCCTTTAGAAGCTATTTATTTAATTGTCTATCGAGCGGATCAGCTTCTAAGCATCTTCCTCGAGCATCTGCTCTCGCTTGACCTTCTGGATGGCGGCACACGGCACAATTGTCCCCAATACTCGCAACCATTCTGCCGGAAGTACATCGACGTGTGGTTCGCAAAGGAGGTCAACTGTCCGCCGCCGGGTTGAACAAGGCACGTTGGAGTGCATTCCGACGTCACCAAAACGCTGTACAGTAGGTTCCTCATCCCCCCATTGGTGGATCTTGTCCAATCGCCATTGTCCACTTTTGATCTTGCACAGACATTCGCCGCAACAAACACTTCCCGTGCCATTAGCCTTAGTCCGAATTGTTCCGCAACGTAACACTTCATCCCGCTATCTACCGGAAGTCGATGCACGCAATTATGTGAATTGTTCTCGGTCAACACCGTGGTCACTAGCCAATGACCAAGCTGCAACGCGCGGTTCGTAAATGTTGGTGAACAAGTGTGTTGACGTTTGGCGTCGTGTTTCTCATTCATTCATGTGATGCTCCAATCAAAGTTTCGTAGCATGCGTTGATCGTTAAAACCGGGATTTAGAAGGATTCCGGCGTCGCCGGATGTTTCGGCTTTGCGCAAGCTCAGGGTTGAACGGATGATCATGAACCCTTAGAGAAAAATGTTCCTTGGACCACCCCCGACACGGCTACCTAGTGTAAGTGTGGGTTAAAGTTTGTCGCTTAGCCTGTAGGAGCGTTTGAAGTAAAATCACGCATTTCCCATAGTAATTTCCATGTAAACTTTAACCCCCGAGCGACAAGCCAGTTTTCAACCAAATGAGCTCAAATTTGGTATGAGAGCCCCTATGGGTCCCCTCTACAAGATGGTCTTTATTTCAGCCGGATCCGAGCACTTTCGAAAAAAATGACCCACCCTAATGGGCAGTTTGGATACTGTCAACTGTGGTGAATCGAGACTCCAGTTTAACTTTCGGGAAGTCGCGTGTTTTCGCCTTTCTTACAAGTGTCCTTACAAACTGTGTACAAAGTACACGTACGCGACCTCCGGTGGGTTAAAAGGGACAGCAGTTTTTAGGGCATTTTAAAGTTTGAAATTTGGAAAACGGTACATTATTTTTGTTGTTCTGTCCGAAACCAATAAAAATATCAAAATATTTTGTAGTTATAACGGTGAACAAACAGCTGCCTTTTTTCGCCCAATTTTGATTTTGCGCTGCACTCGGAAGTACATGGTTTACTTTACAACAAAAAGGGATGAATTCGTATAGTTCGGTTTTCATATGTGAGAAATTTAATTTAAATAGGACCGAGTGCTGCGCAAAATCAAACTTTTTTCAGTAAAATCGCTGTTTCTTGCCAACAGTTCATTTAAGTTTGAGGTTTACATTAATTTTTATGTAAAATTGTCCGGGGAACACGATGGTGATAAAATAAAACAATTAAAAAATTAAGGAATTTGTCAAAACTGAATTTTAATACTTGAAAGGTTAAAATATAATATAAGGAGGCATTTAAGGGTTTCAATTTTATTTTAATCGAATTCCTTGGACAGTTTTCTATAAAATGCAACCTGTAGGAAGGCTTTTGCTCAAATAGTTGCAAAGCTATGATGAAAAGAAAAAAAAAGGTTTTTAGAAAATCGTCAAAAAAAGGGTGGTGCCAAAAATAGAGGGATGGTCCAATCAACACCAAACTTGAGATTTCTGGTAACTATCTATAGATGAACGTTCCCTCCAGGTTCGATGAAGGTCGAGTCCAAAAGTGTACCCTCGAATGACCCTTATATTGTTCAGTTGAATTTTTCATGTGAAAAAGTGAAATAAATTTAGGAATATTTTCATTAGAATATAAAAATTTTAAATGATTTTAATTTTAATTTTTTTTTCCAGGCACTGCCTTGAAGGAGCTCTGGCTCACTGGCACGTGCTGCAGTATTAACGAAAAATGTTAAGATCGATGAAAAGATGAGAGGGTATGTAGCCCTACTCCATAAAAAAAGAAATAATCAGAATATCAGAATATGAAAAATAAAGACAAACCGAGCCTAACTTCAAATGGAGTAGGTGAATGTTCTAACTTCCAGTTGGATGTGCGAAATTCGATTTTTGAAAATAAAAATAAAAAATGAACAAAGGCATGCTAATCCAGATGGGACATTTATGCTTTTGTAAGTAGGGTAGATAACTTGCTATCCTAGACTCATATAAATCCTTTTTGTGTATATGGAGCCATGTGCTTTCGATCATGACATGTGAGAAGGGCGTATGTTATTTAGTTATTGTTGTCTCTTGTAATTTAGAGGTCGAAAACAAACTTATATGAAATTTGACGAACTTCATGAAAAAAAAAACACACTGAAAGAAAAATACACGCTATTTTTATGAGATTTATCTATTTATTTGAAAATTGGTACCTCACCTAAAAAGAAATATTTTAAAGAAATTGTCTTAACAGATTAGAGCTCAAATTTCTGAACTAAGCCTTGTGAAAAATATCATGACCAGGACTGTTCTAATTGATGAAATCATCAAAAATAAAAAATCAAACTCAGGATGTTTCAATTTACCATTTGTTAGGATTTTTCAGAACATATTATTTTCAAAAATACAGAATTAATCTTGCTCAAATCTAGATTGGATCCTTACAGACATTTCAAAGAATCGATTGGGGATTCATCGGAACAGCTTCCAAAAGTGGCCAAAAGCCAAGCAAATTTAAATGAAGTTCCGGATTATTCTGTACAGTAGAAATAATATCAACAAAAGTTTGACGAATAAACAATTTATTGAAAAATCAAATTGAGGCTGTGAATCGTTTTAAGATCAAATATTTCTTTGTTAACTAAGATAACATATCAAATCTTGTGTTTGCATTCAAGGGTCCAAAGCACCAGTTGTAAACAATACCGTATCTCGATCAATTTACGAATTATAAAAATAAGAATACTTTGAATTACTCATCTGCACGTTCTTTAAATACTCTTTACTGAAAAAATCTAAAAAGTGTCAGAAGTCACGATGGCTGTAACGACGTGTTGCAAACTAACTAGAGAAATATACTTTCTTTATGTCGATACATTCAAATAGAGACCGTTTTTTTTACCCAAACATTTCATTAGGGCACAAAAGCCAAATGTAAACATTGGCGACTGTTCCATTATTCCAATTGTTATTACCTTCCCTACACGCCCTCCAAAATCAGATTGATAGTAAACAATATCCTGTTGAAAAAATTAAAAATACGTAAGGGCACACAATAATGATTACCCCAAATCACACAAATTGCTTGAAATGTCCCTTTTCCTTAATCGTTAGTTTTTCGTAGTTGAGGAACTTTTTGTGTATAAAAGTGAACATTTTCATTCATTCTTAACACTAGTTCACTACAAAACCAAGTAAGGTTCTGCTAATCACCAAGGATTTCTCTTAATTGTGATTTTTATTGAGAAAAGCACTATAAATTAAAAAGCATTACAACAGGTTGCTAAAAATGGTATATTTTATCGAATGATCAGTAAAAACTCCATCAGGCAAGCTTCTTTTTCAAATAGGAATTAAAATTTGTTTTTGTTTTGCTTTAAAAAAAAAACAAACACTAAATTTATTTTTATAAATTATTGAAACTTTATACGATACGAAAAGTGAACCAATGATTAACGTCCTAATTTCTTCAAACATTACAACAGTTCTTTAAACCATCAAAGAAATCAGCGCCAAGTTAATTCAACCCATCATAACGGCTCTGAGTGTCACTTTCCAGCTCTTGTTCCAATTTTGGTCCAATCACTTCAAATAACACGTTTTCCCCGAGACC
This sequence comes from Culex pipiens pallens, assembly GCF_016801865.2. Classification (NCBI taxonomy): domain Eukaryota; kingdom Metazoa; phylum Arthropoda; class Insecta; order Diptera; family Culicidae; genus Culex; species Culex pipiens. Next base: position 137,310,068 of record NC_068938.1, on the reverse strand, counting down.
CTAACACACAGTTTGTAGCTCCAAATTGGTCTAATTCGGTGTCATTTCCTTCTTCACTCTCTCTCATTTTGAATCCGGAAACAGGAAGCGGCCACCCAAGGGCACGCAAACGGGCAATCGTCGTCGTCGTCGCACTCGACAGGAAGTGGCAATATGGTGAAAACGTTCCAAGCCTACCTGCCGCCAACGAACCGAACGTATTCCTGTGTCCACTGCCGGGCCCATCTAGCTAGTCACGATGAGCTAATATCGAAATCGTTCCAGGGAAGCCAGGGCCGGGCGTATCTCTTCAACTCGGTGTAAGTACATAATGCTTGAAAGACAAGAACATGTGTTGTGCATGGGCAAACTTGTATGATATCCTGGTGGATGTGGGAACCGTGCCCGGAATTCTAATCTTGGTGATTTTCGGGGTGGATTTCGCATTCAATGTAGGTTTCTCGAATGGCGACATGGCGGTAAAAGTTACCAATTTATTTTATGATTTTTTTTTTCTCTGAGAATGAGGTACAATAGTATATAACTAAACAATATACCCATTCAAAGACTCAATCAAATTATTAATTAAACCGTGCAAAAATTGTGGAATTTTTGAACCCTTGGTCCCCTTCAATTAAAAATAACGTTGCTGATATTTAGTTTAAAAAAAAAAAATACAAAATTTCTTATAAGATTGTGAAATTTCGAGAAAAGATTAATCTTGCTATTTGATAAATAATCTTTTTTTTGCTCTCGCTCACACACATCCAAACAAATGAGCGCAACGCTAAGTCACTCACACAGTCATTTGACTCTAAGCACCTCTTTCAATCGCGCATAGCTGTTTTGTTTGAATTCTACCGAAATTGAAATCAATTGACCAATGACTGCATTCAAATGATTGCTGTCACCATACTTACCAGCACAAGCAAGAAAGAGGAAAAGAGAGAAAGAGCATGTGTAGTTGTGTTGGCCGGCTGTTTGAGTGTTGAGCTCAGCATTCTCTCGTGACAACTTCTTGGCCCGAAAAATCAGGGGGCAAAAAATATGTTTTAAACTTCAAAATATCAATGGAAATTCAAGTGCAATATTTGGGTTAATTTTTAATCTCGATTTTTTTTTTAATTTTTGATATCGCAAAAAAATTTCGATCGATTTTTGGTATCGCAAAATGTGCTAGAATGTTTGTTTTCGTCAAATCTTACGGTTTTTTGAAAACTAATGGTTACAAAACAACTGAACTCGTGTAAAATGCATTTAAAACACTTTTTTCATTTAAATGTTGAGACTATGGTTTGTTATTTCAATTTTCATATTTTTTGCATCTCATAAAAAAGGCATTTTAGTTCCCTAAAACATAAAAAATCAAACCGATTCCTTTTAAAAATACTCATTTTAGAATACTCACAAGCTCATATTTTTAATTTTTAATTTAGAGGCCACGAGGTTTTTTTTTTCATGAGCCCATACACAATTGGAAAAATCCTTTTTTGTTGCAAAATCAAATCTAAAATCGAAAATTCAATTCAATGAATTGTGCTGTTTTCTAGAAAAACATTTTTGAAAAATGTTCAGATCAGCGATGGAAAAATCATCATCAAAGGAAAATCTTTGGACGTTCATTAAGAGAAAAAATCCGAAGGAGAGCTCTCCTCTCTCGCGCTGGAAAGATCGGTAAAAGGAGTCCAAAAAAATCAGCATCTTTATTACTCGGCGGAACATCTTTGACACTACTACATTTGCATGTGTAACGTCACACGTCGAAAAATGGCCTATCACATTTTGTAGATGGGCAATGTGTGTAAACAACGCGAAATAAATCAGTGTCTTGCGAACCTTCGAGGTGAACGGACACTAGAGCTGCGGTATTTTTTACTACCTAAGCTCAGAGTTATTTCAAACAAAATTCACAGTCTTTTTAAAGACTACCTGAGTTATTTTCCAAAATTCTAAACAGTCTTTTCAAGACTAACCCCACCTGAAATTTTGTTGTATTTTACAAACGAAGCCATCTTTTTAAGAGAACTTTGATTGCAAAATGCGTCAAAACAAAGGTAAACGCAAATCTTCTGAAGATTTGGTCGTTACGTCGGTGAAGCGTTTGAACGCTAAATCGGCTAACGGAAACAGAAAAAGAAAACAGCCTCATCCGAGGTCTGATTCTGATTCTGAAAGTGAGGTCAATCCTCCAATTCCATTGGCAAACGGTTTCGGTGTTTTATCCGAAACTGTTGACAAGGATCCTTCTCCTCGTACTGAGCCTACTGCCGTCGAGAAACGAGTAAAGGCTCCGCCAATTGTAGTGACTTCCGTCTCCGATTTGGCCAGCTTTCGAACGCAACTGAAGAATTGCAAGGAAACTTGTAATTTGAAGGTTTCGTTCCAGCTTGGTCGAAGAGGAGAATGTCGCTTGTTGACGGAATCTTTACAAGATCACCAAACTTTTGTTGGTTATTTGAAAAACCACAAACACAATTTCTACACGTATGAGACCAAGAATGCTCGTCCATTCAAGGCGGTCCTGAAAGGTCTCTCCAACGACTTGTCGGTGGATGACATCAAAAACGAACTTAAGGTGTTGCTTGGCTTTGCCCCATCCCAAGTAATACCAATGAAGAAAAAATCAAACGGGAATATTTCTCGCTTTGGTTTGACTTCACAATTTTATCTGATTCATTTCAACAGAAATGAAATCAACAATTTGAAACTTTTGGACAAAGTTCAGTTTTTGTTCCATGTACGGGTAAAGTGGGAGCATTTTAAGAAACATGGCGGTAATGGCCAGAATCTGACCCAGTGCCGGCGTTGCCAGGCATTCGGTCATGGTACTGATCATTGCGCCATGGTTCCAAAATGCATGGTTTGCGGGGATTCTTCTCACGACAAGGTCAATTGTCCCGTGAAAGAAGTCACCCAATTTAAATGTGCAAATTGTGGTGGAAATCACAAATCAAATTTCTGGGATTGCCCCATCAGGAAAAAGGTTTTGGATTCTCGTGCTAAGCATCAGCCGAAATCCAAACCGAAATTTTCTCAAAGTCAGGTTGTACCTGCATCTTTAAATCAAACGTTCGTGCTGTCTCACTCGAACAATGCTAGAAATACCCCTACCGTGGAAAAGTTAGGTAACACTAATGGTATTTCTTATGCCAACGTCGTTTCGGGTTCGGGTTCGGGTTCATCCACGAATTTTAAATCCTCTACCAATATTCCTGAAATTGGGCAGGTACCTCAAATTTCATTTGAAAATGTTTCTGCTGGCAACGCTATGGGATCTTCTGATCTCGGCGATGTTACGTTTGAAAAAATGACTTTTTTGCAAAACTCACTGTTTGGTTTGATTCAAACAATGAGTAATGCTACATCCATGATGGAAGCAATCCAGATCGGATTAAAATTTGCGAATGATGTTGTTCTTACCCTGAAGTTTAATCATGGATCCAAGTAATTCCATCAATATTATGAATTTTAATGCTCGCTCTTTAAAAGCGAAAGAAAATGAATTTTTCAACTTTTTACGAGTTCATAACGTGCATGTTGCTGTTATAACCGAAACATTTTTAAAAACTGGCACTTATTTGAAAAGTGATCCAGATTATAAAGTTATAACCAATAACAGAATGAATCGAAATGGCGGTGGAGTTGCAATAGTTATCCATCGTAGTATGATTTATAGCACGTTACGTGACTTTAAGTTAAAAGTTATTGAAAGTTTGGGCATTGAACTTGAAACTTCATTTGGGAAAATTATGATTGCAGCTGCATATTTGCCTTTCCAATGCACTGGGGAAAATAAAAATTATTTCAAAGGGGATTTGAATAAACTTACTCGGCATAGATCTCGATTTTTGATCATCGGTGATTTTAATGCCAAACACCAATCTTGGAATAATTCAAAAGTAAATTCCAATGGTAAAATTCTATTCAGAGATTGCACTTCTGGTCTTTATTCGGTTTTATATCCGAATGGGCCAACTTGCTTTTCTTCTGTTAGAAATCCATCAACAATTGATTTGGTTTTGACAAATCAAAGTCAGTATTGTGGTCCTTTAGTGACTCATGCTGATTTTGATTCTGATCACCTTCCAGTAACTTTTTCACTTTCTCATGAAGCAGTTACCAGACCCAATAGTTCTGTGTTTAATTACCACAAAGCTAATTGGGACAGGTATCAGCATCATATTGAGAATAATTTAAATCATGATTTTGTTTTAGAAACCAAAGCTGATATTGATTCAGCCTTGGAATCTTTAACTAATGCAATTTTGGATGCTAGGAATATTGCTATTCCTAAAGTCCAAGTCAAATTTGATTCTCCCATTATTGATGACGATCTTCAGCTTCTGATTCGTCTGAAAAATGTTCGCCGAAGACAGTATCAACGTTCTCGTGATCCTGCACTGAAGCGAATTCAAAAAGATTTGCAAAAGGTTATTGACCACAGATTCACTCTCCTGCGAAATGAAAAGTTCGCAAGAGATGTCGAACAAATTAAACCTTATTCCAAACCTTTTTGGAAACTTTCAAAGGTTCTTAAGAAACCTCAAAAACCAATCCCTTCTTTAAAAGATGGTGATAATATTCTATTAACTAATGGGGAGAAAGCTCAAAAACTTGCTCAGCAGTTTGAGAGTGCTCATAATTTCAACTTAAATGTTTTGAGTCCTATTGAAGATCAAATTTCAATAGAATTTCAGAATATTGTTGAACAAGAATTTTCATCAGATGATGTTTTTAATACGGATCTGAATGAAATAAAATCTATTATCAAAAAATTTAAAAATATGAAAGCCCCTGGTGAGGATGGCATTTTTTACATTTTAATAAAAAAATTACCTGAAGCAACTTTAAGTAGCTTGTTCAAAATTTGCAACAAATGTTTTGATTTGGCATATTTTCCCAGTAGTTGGAAAAATGCCAAAGTAGTTCCGATTTTAAAACCGGATAAAAATCCTGCTGAAGCCTCAAGCTATCGGCCCATTAGTTTGCTTTCATCTATTAGTAAATTATTCGAAAGAATAATTCTTAATAGAATGATGACGCACATTAATGAAAATTCAATTTTCGCTGATGAGCAGTTTGGATTTCGCCTTGGGCATTCAACTACTCATCAGTTGTTGAGAGTTTCAAATTTGATTCGAAGCAACAAATCTGAGGGCTATTCTACTGGCGCTGCTCTTCTAGACATAGAAAAAGCATTTGACAGTGTTTGGCATAAAGGTTTGATTGCGAAATTGAAAAGGTTTAATTTTCCGATTTATATCGTGAAAATTATTCAAAATTATTTGCATACTCTGCAGGTATGTTATCAGAACAGCAAATCTGACCAACTACCTGTACGTGCCGGCGTCCCTCAAGGAAGCATTTTGGGTCCAATTTTATACAATATTTTTATTTCTGACTTGCCTGATTTGCTCCCAGGATGTCAGAAATCACTTTTTGCTGATGATACTAGCATCTCCGCCAAAGGTAGAAGCCTTCGTGTCATCACAAGAAGATTACAAAAAAGCTTGGATATTTTCAATTCTTATTTGAAAGAATGGAAAATTACTCCAAATGCTGCAAAAACTCAACTTATTATTTTCCCTCACAAACCAAGGGCTGATTTTCTTAAACCAAAAAGTCATCACATTATAAAGATGAATGAGGTAATTTTAAAGTGGGAGGATCAAGTGAAATATCTTGGACTTGCTTTTGACAAAAACCTTACTTACAAGGATCACATTGAAAGTATTCAGGTTAAATGTAACAAATATATTAAATGTTTGTATCCACTTATAAACAGGAATTCTAGACTTTGTCTCAAGAATAAACTGTTAATTTATAAACAAATTTTCAGACCTGCCATGCTTTATGCTGTGCCGATCTGGACAAGCTGTTGCTTAACCAGGAAGAAAAAACTTCAGAGGATTCAGAACAAAATTCTGAAAATGATTCTGAAACTTCCTCCCTGGTTCAGCACCAGTGAACTTCATCAATTAGCCGAAGTTGACACTTTAGATGTTATGTCCAATAAGATAATTGATGCATTTCGACAAAAATCATTGCAGTCTTCAGCTGCATTGATCCGCTCTTTATATAGTTTATAAGTTAGTTTTAAGGTATCCCTTTTCCCTTTTGTACATGTAGGACCTCCTACATTTGAAATCACTGAATAGCGAAAGCTACAATATTTCATGAATAAATGAAAGTTGCTTGTATTTAAAATTGAGGTGAAAAGTCATCGATTGTGATTGGACACTCAATAATATTTTAACTGAATGAATGTACATGGAAAAGAAAATCAAAATAAATATAAATTTAAAAAAAAAAAAAAAAAAAAAAAAAAACGCGAAATAAATGATCTTAAGTCGTGATTTGCCTCCTCTATCTTTCGTGGGTGAAGAAAGTTCGCACGCGATAATGATATTTTTGCGATTATTTCATTCCTGGTTCAGATTTTTGGAATTTGAAATATTTCGTGAAAGAAGAAAAGCTATCCTGCACAAAAATTAGTTCGAGAAGCTGAGGAAATTTCTTGAAATTTTCCTTTTTGAATTATGTGGGAAGCTGTTTGCTGAGATATGGCCTTTTGAAGTTTAAAATTTGGGATAAATTAGTTTTTCTCAGTGTCACCTAATAATTCCTAATTTCTAGTACTGACGATGTCTCTGAAACTATTGGTTCGATTGAAAATGAAAAAATGAACAGTGGTTGGCTCTTTTCGATTAAATATATTTAAAAAATCCGATGTTAAATTTGGTCAGTTTCTTCGCGATTTTTTTTTTAGGTCTAAAACAGGCCTGCCCAACGTCCGGCCCGCGGGCCGGATCCGGCCCGTGAAGCCATTTCATGCGGCCCGCGACGGCTTTTCAAAATAGTTCTATGACCGGCCGGTCTGGTTGTTCATGAAAAAATAAATAAATAAATTGGTTGTCTGAATTTAAAAAAGTAAGCTTGAGATCAAATTTTTACATATTATAACAACAACAACTTCATGTTTGAATTTAATTCTTATAATTTCTATATTGATATTTTTAAACTGAAAAATGGTGCAAGAAAACAAACTTATCCATTTCGTAAAATTACAAAAAAAAACTTGGATTGTTGTCTAAAAATTTTCAAAATGACTCTAAATTTAAATTCATTTCGGTTTTAACTGTTTTTACTTCACATTGAAGATTTTTCTATTTTCATTTTTTCTTAAATAAATAACTAAGCAAAAACTAATGTATTTTCCAGAACAACTTTTCTGTGATAAAGTTTTTTTTTTGAAAAAAAAGCTTAAAAAAGCAAATTATTCGTACTGATCACTTCAAATATTTTAAAAAAATATAAAAAAATGTCTCAAAATGAGTCAAGAAACTAGGGAGCAAAAATATATTTTTCCATGAAATTTTAATTTTGAAAAATAACGAATTGAAAATGATTTAATATATATTTTTTACACTTTTAAATTTTCTGTGTTTAAAATCATTTTAAAATATTTTTTCAAAATATTTGAATAAAGGTGTACAACAAGGTTTTTTTTGTAAAAGATATTCGAATAAAATTTCGTTTGAATAAATTTTATCATGTCTCATTGATTTTTTTTTATTTTGTAGTGTTGAGGAAATTAAACATGAAAAAATTGCAACGACCATTGAAATCTGAATGTTTTTTTTTTGTAATTCCATCGAGGTATTTAATTGCAATCGTCAAAAACAATAACTGTACAATTTTTAACAAACAAAAATTTAAATATGTCAAATAAACACATTTTTGAAAGTTATCTTTGTTGTTTTATTCTTAAAATCAAGATATACTTTTTTCAACTTTTATCAAATATTAGTTCCGGCCCGCCACTGCATCAGAAAAATCAGTTATGGCCCGCAGAGCCAAAAGGTTGGGCACCCCTGGTCTAAAACAATTGATACCGTAATCTGGACTACAGTCTGAATAGGGACAGCCGTTTTTAGAGCACTTAAAGCTTATAAATTTGGAAATGGATGTACATATTTTGTAGGCCTGAGTCTGTTCTGACCGAAACCAACCAGAAAAATCAAAATATTGTGCTCCAACATGGTCAAAACTGCTGTCCCAATTCGCCCCATGTGTCCCGATTGACCCCAGTTAAAGGTAACATCGTAATTTGATATCATTTTCCACACTCAAAATGTGATAGGAAAAGTTTGTTTCAATCTTTTTTATAGTTTTCATAGTATTTCAAAGGTATATGAATTGTTAGCATGAATAAGATACAACATGATTCTTGCTTTGTTTATGAGGTCCAAAGGAGGGACATTTACTTTTATTTGTTTTTATTTTATATTTAAATATTAAAATGACATTTTCGATTTATAATTTCAAAATATTTGAGCAATTCTCGCTGAAACCGTCCCACTAGATGCACATGTTCTCAAATCGTTACGGCAATGTTCTCATTCGATTCAGCGCACCAAAAAACCATAAAAACAACCTTCGAACCAATGAAAATGTCAGCCGTTAGCCACCTGTAAATAAAAACTTGTTCTGAACAATGGATTTTTTCGAAAAAATGCCCTAATTTGAAGAAAAGATATCTCCCAAAATACATTACCAAACATCAAAAACTTATATATCGCTGGAAAGGTAATCGCGAGGGCTTTCTATCGCACTTTGATAAACATTTTAAAAATTATTTTTTCAAGGGTAATTTTAAGGATTTTTGGGAAACTTACTCTTAATTTTGAATTTTGACCGTGTTCGCAACCACTTATCGTTACGAAACCATTTTCATTCGAAAGATTGGACGATTTTGCATAAAATTAACTTGAGAAAAGTAGTGTAATGAAATAGTTTTCGTATAGTTATTAACGGATGAAAGAAATTGGTCAAACTTCAGTTAAAAATAATCAAAGCTCAAACTTCAGAAATGAGCATAATTTACAGGCAAAACAAAGCAGGATTGTATTTGAGCCGAATGTACAGTCATCTGAGGCAAATCTGGACATATAAGATGAATAGGGACAGTTATTTCAACTATGCTTTCACTCATTAGATCATATTTTTAATTTGTTTATGTAAAAGCATACATAAACAAACAAGTTTCTAAATTTGAAGCTTTTAAGTACTCTGAAAACTAATGTACTTACTTAGACTGTAGTCTCGATTCGCCACATTTCACTGAAGTAATATTTTATGTACAGAATTTGTTTTAGGAAGGTCTGCTTTATTTGTAATCGTGCACATAAAAGTGCAAAGTTAAAATCAATATTTTTGATCAAGTTAAAATTTGGTGGGGCTGTTGATACCATCAAAACAAGCAAGAAACTCGATTTTCATCCAAATCGGACTACGTTGGGATTCATTAAACTTTAGTTTTAATTGCTCTGAATCAAAAAATCAAACCATCCACATTAACGTCCCCCTGGTCTTTTGTGGTCTCTATTGCAAGTTTCTGCTCGAACCTAGGAGTCCGAAGGCTTGAATGGGGAGAGCACCCAAACCTCTTTCTACTCCAAGGAACCTTCCACCCCAGTGTTTGAACTGACGACCTTTGGATTGCGAGTCCAACCGCCGCCAGCGATTCCACCGGAGTAGGCTTGGTGTGGTGTGTTGTTTGTACTTATGGCATGGAGACGACTCCTACACCTGGAATGACTTAACGGCCTAACAACCAAGGCCGGGACCGACATTTTACTTCCTCATCCGATGGAAGGTTGGAGCAGATGGGAATCGAACCCAGAATCATCCGCTTACAAAGCGGACAACGTAACCATTTGGGCACGCAGTGCCCAATGCTCTAAATATGAAAACCAATTATAAAGTTTTCATTTGCGCAACATAAATACACTGAAAATAGTTTTAATTGAAAAATAAACTACACCTATTGATTCTACGTAAAATTATCTTTCTAGTGAATTCTGGCTCGACTTTGTACGGCTTGCGGTTTTAGAGACATAGCAGTTTGAAAATGAAGGTTTTTAACATCGTTTGCAAAAAAAGCGGGTGGTGTCAAATAAAAGTGCATAGTCCGATTTGGACGAAAATCGAGTTTCTTGCTTGTTTTGATGGTATCAACAGCCCCACCAAATTTTAACTTGATCAAAAATATTGATTTTAACTTTGCACTTTTATGTGCACGATTACAAATAAAGCAGACCTTCCTAAAACAAATTCTGTACATAAAATATTACTTCAGTGAAATGTGGCGAATCGAGACTACAGTCTAAGTAAGTACATTAGTTTTCAGAGTACTTAAAAGCTTCAAATTTAGAAACTTGTTTGTTTATGTATGCTTTTACATAAACAAATTAAAAATATGATCTAATGAGTGAAAGCATAGTTGAAATAACTGTCCCTATTCATCCTATATGTCCAGATTTGCCTCAGATTACTGTACATTCGGCTCAAATACAATCCTGCTTTGTTTTGCCTGTAAATTATGCTCATTTCTGAAGTTTGAGCTTTGATTATTTTTAACTGAAGTTTGACCAATTTCTTTCATCCGTTAATAACTATACGAAAACTATTTCATTACACTACTTTTCTCAAGTTAATTTTATGCAAAATCGTCCAATCTTTCGAATGAAAATGGTTTCGTAACGATAAGTGGTTGCGAACACGGTCAAAATTCAAAATTAAGAGTAAGTTTCCCAAAAAACCTTAAAATTACCCTTGAAAAAATAATTTTTAAAATGTTTATCAAAGTGCGATAGAAAGCCCTCGCGATTACCTTTCCAGCGATATATAAGTTTTTGATGTTTGGTAATGTATTTTGGGAGATATCTTTTCTTCAAATTAGGGCATTTTTTCGAAAAAATCCATTGTTCAGAACAAGTTTTTATTTACAGGTGGCTAACGGCTGACATTTTCATTGGTTCGAAGGTTGTTTTTATGGTTTTTTGGTGCGCTGAATCGAATGAGAACATTGCCGTAACGATTTGAGAACATGTGCATCTAGTGGGACGGTTTCAGCGAGAATTGCTCATATATTAAACTCCCATTTTGTTTCGTTTTAATCAATAGTTAACAGTTTTATTAAAAATATGTCTTTCTTTACCAGGGTCAACGTCGCTTGTGGCCAGGCCGAAGAACGCGTCCTGCTGACTGGTCTCCACGCGGTAGCTGACATCTACTGCGAATGCTGTAAAACGCCCTTAGGGTGGAAATATGTATGAAAGCCTGTCCTAAAGAGTTAGAATTGTTGACAATTTTTCATGTTTATTTAAATTTCCAGGAGCACGCCTTCGAGTCCAGCCAAAAGTACAAGGAGGGCAAGTACATCATAGAGCTCGCCCACATGATCAAGGAAAACGGCTGGGATTGATCGCCGAGCGAGAGTTATTTTTGATAAAATCAATTCGTCACCGTCGCCGTCGCCGCCGTCGTCATCGTAAATTAGATTAGCGAATTGTTGAACGCCAACCCCGCCAGCCAGCCCCCGCAAATCATACAAAACATACAAAAAACACAATGTGCGTCGTCGGGAAGCCGGAAAAGGTGCCACCCACGGCCATCCCCGCGACCTCCGGGGCACAAATCGACTCTGCCACTACTACTGCTGCTGCGGCGCGGGTTGGAGGTGGTCACCCTTTTTCCCACCCCGGCGACCACAAAATACGCCGTGCATCGTCTACTTTCCAGTCCCTTTTTTGTGTTTTCTGCCCGATTTTAGTTTGTAAAACTTCATCTTTTGTGGATTTTCTTAAAATTTGTTCCTTTAAGTCGATTTTGTCTCATTAGAAAATTATTAGTATTGTTTTATCAAGAGGAAATTTCGTTTACAATCTTAAATTTCAATAATTTTAATGATTTCACAAAACATAACCTAAAAAATCGGAAGCTTTTGTCCCCCTCTCCTTAACGAACAACAACTTTGCATAAGATAGCCGAACAAGATTAACACTACTTTATGGATTAGTGAAAAATTACTAAACGTCGTCAGTCGCGGATCGGAGCAAGAGAGAGAGAGAGAGAAGATAAGTGTTGAAGAGAGCGCGTGATAGCGTAAAAGAGAGCGAGTGAAATGCGTTTGTGCGCTTGTGTTAGTGGGGAGAGCGAAAGAACAAGATCTGTCAACGCAGGTAAAGATGAGCAGCAGCAGCAGAAAGAGATGGAAAGAGTGAGAATGAGGGAGAAATCTAAAATGGAGATGGAGGAACGCGAGAGAGAAAATGCGAGAGTGATATTAGTTTTACGAATGTTTCAAGTGAGATAACATTTATAAAGAACCGTATTTTAGTCGAAATATACACGTCTAAGAGAGAAAAAAACTAGCTTTAGTTCTACGAGAAGAAAACAAGAAAACTGGAAGCGGAAAGAGGATAACAAGACATTAAAATGTTTGCACTCCCACACACAATCACACACACTTATGGTTTTATAAATCAGAAGTTAGTTGATTGTGCAATTTTGCGTGCGAAAACAGACATCAAAAACACAAACACACTCACACACAACATGTTCAAGGAATTTCAGTTTTCGTTTTCTTTTCGTTCTTCGGAGATAGCGATTGTGATCAACCGTAATATTACAGTTATAATGTATTTTTTTTATTAAAACAATAACAATAAAAAGAAAACAACTTTTTTGTGCAGAATATCCGTGTGTCTGTGTTTTCTTTTTTTCTCAGTTTGACTAGCGTGACTGACGAAAGTCCAAGAATGGTTTTGCAAATGTCAAACCAGATTCAACTCGAACTCGAGCGAGCGAAAACAAAAAAAGAACACTAAAAACACACGACAGCGGATTGAAAAAGAAAAAATAAAACTATGGATGAATTTTACTGCCAACTAAAAATAAAATTACAAAAACGGAGATAAACAAACTAACAAGTTAAATAATTACTAAAACAAAACAGTAAGAAATAAAAAAAAACGGAAACATCAAAATGTACTACCGCAATATCGTTGAATGAAAAAATAAAAAAAAAACAATATAACAAGTCACAAACACACACACACAACCACGTCACAAACATCAATAATAATAAATAATAAATGATAGCTTAACGACGATCGCAAAAAAGACGGCTATAAAAAAAACAAAAACTGTTCTGAAAACGTTTAGCAAGTCGACTTGGCAGCGTGGTTTTATTTTCTTTATGGTTTCACTACAATTCGGTGTTTTTCGAATGACTGGTGTTTTTTTCGGAAGACTCTTATAAATACCTTTTCTTAGTTTTTTTTTTTTTCATTAAGCTTCCCATGTGCGTTTTTGAAGAACTGTCTCGCTTGTGTGGGTCAATCGGACCGCGCACTAGACTCACAATCCGGAGGTCACCGGTTCGAATCCCGCGGCGGGCCCCCTAAATTCTAAGTGTCAATATGGTTATTCGCACTTTCGCTCCGAGCCATACTTCCATACTAGTGTGTCCCAAAAGAAGGCGATGTTGCGGAAACCTTCGAGCTCACTCCGATTTCGATAGGTTTTTGCCTCAGGATCATTGTTTTCATACAAAGAAAAAATCCCAAAAATCGTTTAGAAGCCGTGATTTGTGATTTACATTGAAAAATTTGTTCTAATTGACCCGTGTTTAACTTCAAATCATTGTAAAGGAGAAAACCAATAATTTTCTGTGTCTGTTGATTCAGAAAGTCGTTACTTTTTATTAACAACATGATATAGCTTAAACAAATGTTTTTTTCTCCTAATTTTTTTTACGAATTTATTTCTAAAAACCAACTAAAAAAATCCGCCAAAACGAATACTATCATCTTGTAGGCAACTTCTTTCTCAACTATTTGGCTTTTTGAGTAATTAGTTTTTGTCACTTCAGTGTGAAGATACAATCATTTCAGTAAAATAAAAACGGCGAATTTTCAAAATTCCTTCTGAAATCTCAGTTTTGTCACATATTCTTTTTGAAGAATGTAAAACCGTAAAGCAAAATAACGGAAAATTTTATTTTTTCTTAGAGAAAAGCTAATTAAAACATAAGAATGGAAGTAAATATCTCAAAAATATTATTATATTGGGGTCATTCTCCGCCAATTCACACAGCAGTTCGATTTGCGTGAAACTTTGTTCTAAGGGTTCGTACCGCCCCTCCGTCACGATATATCAAAAACCGGACCTTGGATTTATTACAAGCAATTCCCTTATGTTTATACAGTCCAGACTCGATTCTCCGAAGCCTCGATTATCCAAAGTTTCGATTATCTGAAGTTCGCTTATCCGAAGTTTTGTATGGGACTTCGGATAATCGAATCACGAACAAAAAAAAAATGTTTTCGTAAATATTTTTTCATTTTCTTGTTTTTAACATAAAATTTGAGTTCTACGACCCCATTTTAGTCAAATTTAAGTTGTTGATTGCCTATTTAAAAATAAAATGCTGTTTTTCAAAATTGCATCACCACCATTTTGGCCGCCATCTTGGATTTAAAAATTCTAAATCATTTTAGCGTAGTTTAGGGGTCATACCTAAACTTAACAATCAAAAACTAGACAACGAAAAAAAATTGTTTTTTGGTGATTAGATTATCCGAAGTTTCAATTATCCGAAGTGAAATTTTTCCGAGGCCTTCGGATAATTGAGTCTGGACCGTATATAATTTTTTTTTGTAATTTTCTGCTCTACAACTTGGTAGAACATTCTTACACTCTTAAAAATAACCCCGCAAAGTTAGAAAAAATAAGAATTCGAATTCGAAAATTACATTAAATTTCCCTTAAAATGACATGTTCCATTTTTTTACACATGAGTGACGAATAATGGCAGAGTTTTTTAAACTATTTTTGTGTTTTTTACGCCATCAAATCGGGCCTCCAATTTTACATAAAAGTCACCTTGACACCTAATTTCCATCACATCACCTTTTCAGGATTAAAATTACTGAAAAAAAAGATATAAAAAATTGAGATCGGATTCGTGATCAGGGACAAAAGTCTGGCATTGAATTTGACGTTTTTTTCATTTCGGCCTTATTTCTTTGACATTTTTTTTTGCACATCGGTATTCTTTTTCAAATATTTTGTTTGAAATTATGCACAGCATCACAGCATTTTTAATGATTATTCGATACTTTTTATTTCTTCTGAATAAACTCAAAAAATATTTGCAAACCATTTTCAATGCTTGGTATTATTTTATTTTAATGGTTTTTTTTTAAATAATTGCATTAACGATGCACATCAACCAGAGCTTTTGCACCCAGATTTTTGTTACAGACATTTTAGTATTTTCAAAACTACGCTGCCCCTGATCGCATAAATGTCCCATATGCATTTTCATAGATTTCGAGTTATTGATGCAGTTTGGTTCAAAATTGTGTGCTCTTTCAAAAGAGCCTATAACATCCAGTACTTTGTTCTAGAAATCAGGTGGAAATCCAGTTTTTTCGTGAAAACTTAACACGTAGCCTTATGTATGGGACAAACTTCAAATGAGTTTTTCGCAGCTTGCTGTTTTTGCATATGGGACATTTATGCGAACATGGGCAGTACGGGTACTATCGAAATATTTTTTTTATTCATCCCCTAAAGTACTCTCCACAAAGTAATTTACAACAAAGTTTGACTAATTTTACAATCCCGTTGTTGCAGGATTGGGTCCGTAAGTTTGACAATTTTGGAATAAGAAGACAGCAACTTCCTTCGTTGATGTGCACCCTTAAACATATTTTTAATTGGAGTTATAAATTATAACATGATGGAATGTGAACAGCTTTTTTTTCAAAAAAAGGTGCAAAATTACCTCAAAGTGTGTTGATTTTAATGTGTTTGTGTTAATTTTTCACATACATTCAGGTTTAATTCTTTTTTTTTGAAAAAAATGATTGAAAATAAAGGTGATTCAAGTTAGATAAATTTAAAAATGTAACTTATAAGAAATATTTTTTTTTGATTTTTTTTGTCTTCTAGAAAATTGTTGAGCTTGCCAATCCAAGAAACTTTGTCGAAGACACCAAAATTGAATCTCGCAATATAGGGGAACAGCATCTAATTCCAGCGTGCCTCTAATGTTGGCAGGTCAGAACTTCGACATTCAATTAAAGCTAATTAAAAGCGTTTTCAATAAGAAGTGAGCAAGCAAGTTTCTATCAAAAGTTTTGCAAAATTAGTTTGTTTCAATAGTGAAAATCAGCAAATTGGATGGAGTTAGGAGCGAGTGCTTAACCTGCCAAACATACGAGAATTTACCCTACGACCAAACATTTAAAATTTGTTTTTTGAACGTGTCAATTCAGGGTTAAATTTCAGAGAAAAGTGATGTTCGGGCACTTAAAGAGCTCTAAAAAATTATCATTTTTATTTTTGACAAGTCAATTTGGTCGTAAAATTCAAAAGCCTTTTTATGGTAAAAAAGATGAAAATTTAAAACCTCAATATCTCGAGAAAGCGCAGGCCAAATTTTAAGCTCGAATCAACCACGAATGAGTAGATCTAACAAAACAAACGCTGACGATATTTAAAAATTGTCCAACAATACGTTTTTCCATGTAATTTTGCCCGCTGAATCTTAATCTGCCCTCAGAATTGAGCCAAAAGTATCAAAATATCGATTTTTGAGCATATTTTGGTTTATATTTTTACAAATAAAAACCCAAAATATGACCAAAAATCGATGTTTTGATATATATTTAAATTTTTCATTTTATTTTAATTTTTTTATTGTATTAAGGATACACAAATAAAATAATTTAATTTGAATTCAAGTTGATCAGTGAAATAAAAATTATCAACTCATTTTTTTTTCTAAAAATCATTGATGAAGCCACTCTGCTAGTCGACTCTGCCGATGCAAAACTTTTCGAAAACCGTCATCAAATGCAGCACGAAAGTTTGTCATTTCGTGCTCAAAATTTTCAAAGTAAAAAAAAAAGTGAAGCGAATTCTTACTAACGACCACCATCGTATCGTGTTACGGCAGTTAGTTATCCGAAGTCGATAATTTCTGCGCCAATTTTGATTCAAATTAGCCTCCGTTAAGTTTGTGATAGAAAAACAAAATGTGTGTAAAAAGCAAAATTACATCCAGTACGTTAGAAAAGTTGTCACGATCATGCTAAAAAAACAACTAAAATTTTTGTAAAAAAATGCATGAAAAAAGAAAGAATTCTGAATGCGAGTTGTTTTCCAGACAGGTGTTTAGACTGAGTGAAATCGTGATTGTGTTAGGAGACAGGTGAACCGAGATTGTGATATGTGAAGCTTTTGGTCTCGAAGAAGACAGACAGACAGAGTAAGAACAAGTGTGATTGGTTCGAATGATCATGACAACAACAAAAAACGAATAAGAAGAAAAAAAACACATAAAAAGTACGCAATTCAATGCAATTTTAAGTTTATAGGTTCGTCTTTAATTGGTTCGCACCCCTCCCCTAACATTTTAGGTGTGGTTGTGGGTGGTGAAATTTGCGTTTGTTTTTTCACCCCCTCCTACGCGTTTTTTTTCTACGACTCTAGTGGTAATGTACACTTAATTTCGCGATCTTGAATGCAAAGTATAGTTATAAAAACAAACCAACAAACAACCCCCCCCTTAAGTAAGGAGTATTTTTGTAAGTGATTATTATCGGACATTAATATATGTGTATTATTACAATTGAATTAATTGAAAACAAAAAAAAAAGGTTATTATATACACTGTAGCGTTTAAGGCAATTATACAAGCGAAATAAAGTATAAGGAAAAAAAAGTAGTAGAAAAATGATAAAAATAAAAAAAATCTTAACTGTGAAATTTAAACCTTTTGTTGTTTTATTATGATTTTCCCCTTTAGTTTTTAAGGATTTTCCGAAATTGCTAAGTTTTTGCGATAATTTGTTTAGCTCATCTCGATTAGTCTTTTGAAAAAGAACAGTTTTTTTGGAGTGACATTGAATATCAAATTTAATTATAATTAATCCTCAGGCTGGATGACGGCTCTCTTAAACGAAGTTTGTTTATTTTATTCTACAGTTGCAATTTAAATCAAAAGGGCATTTTTGCATTATTTTTCTTATAAACTCAAATTAATGTTCAAATTAATGAATTTATTTTTCAAACTTCATATAAATTTGGCTCAGAATGACGTTTTCTCTTTGAAAAAAATTAAGGCTTGTTATATCTCAAAATTGTATTTTTTCTATTTTTCTTTTTTGTTGATCTTTAATTTAAGAATTCCTTATGATAATTATTGATTTATTTTGTTAAAAAAACATTTATGAATCATTTGGTAGATACTTTTGCATTTTTAAATCATGATTTTTTCATTTTTTTTCTATTTCAATGATTTGTTCCAAAAAATTACTTGTTAACACTTAAAACTTCACTAAGAGACAGCATCATTTTATTTAAGGGGTTACATACATGTAGAAAATCTCAATATTTCATAATTCCGAATATTTATTAAATCTTTTAAAAAGATGAATTCCAATCACTCCTGAAAGTTTCATGAAGATATGTCATGATTTAAGTGAGTAGAAGACGATTTAAGTTTAAACTTTTGCCATGCGCAAAGCGGACTGTCAAACTTTGTGAGAGTTTTTCTCTGAACACCGTATTGATTTACGGGTGCCACGATATCTCGAGATGGTATAGACCAAACTAGCTGAAATTTGGGGTGAAGACTCTCAAGACATATTCCGTGTGCATGACGAAGCCAGATTTAGAAATTTTGTTTTTTTTTAAATACAAAAATCAAAAACTGACGAATTTTTTATGAAAAACACAAAAATATTTTTATCTTTTTTTAAAATAAACTTTTTTTAAATCGGCCTTCGTCATGCACACGGGACCGGTTTAATGAGTCTTCACCAACATTTTGAGCCGATTTGGTCAAAGCAGTGTTGAGATATCGTGGCACCCGTTTTTTGAAACTGCTAACTTCAAACAGATATACCTCGGCAAATAAACAACCAAATGTGTTCAAATTTGTTTTGTTAATAGATGAAAAGGAATATTTTAATGCCCTGAAAACAGATTTTGAAAAAAGTTTAAGTGTGTGCTCAAACCAACCTCTGAAATTTTTGCCGATTTACATGTTTGTAACCGCTTAAAAGTTTAATTAAACAATATTTGTGAGTTTTTTTTTTGTAAAGGCAAAATATTATGCAAATTTGATCTTTTGATTTTTTATTGTATCCAAAATTTTTAGTTAAATGAAGAAAATAAATAACATTAATTTTTAAAATTTTCATGCTTAAAAAATTATTATTTTAAAGGCTCAGTCAAATTTTGAATTAAACCATTTTTTGTCACTGCTTTAGTTCAATAAATACTTGATTGCTCACATCACTGTTAAGAAACAAAAAAAAATATGCATAAATCGTCGTTATATTTAAAAAGAATAAAAATCGTGTACTTTTTACACTTGTAGTCATGCGCGTCGATTTTTTACAACTCATATGCATCGCCGGAAAAGCCCAATTTTACTAGCAAAACTTTTCATCAGTAGAGAGAAAAAAAAACAGCCATTCATGTCATCCATGTCGTCATTAATCATGCACTTTGCTAGTAGAACTGAATGTTAATTTTGACTTACATATAATAAAAAAAAAAAAAAAAACGCACATCATTACCAAAAAAAATGCAGCAGTTGAAACTTTTGTTACGGAACTCGAAATCGCAAAACAACACAAAACCATTTGATTGCCAGAGAAATATAGAAGGAAAAAACGAGCTAAACCATTTCGAACGAAAAATAAACCAACAGTAACTAGCAAAAATATTAGCCCACATACGGAAACACTAAATTATTTACACCCGTGAACAAAAAAAAAAAACATAAATAGAGTAAAAGCAACAATCCACAATAAATCCATGAGAAAAATATGATTGAAAAAAAAACAAGAAAAGTTACGAGGGGAAGTCTGATGAATGTAATTGTGATAAAAGAAAAACAAAATCGATTCGAAATGCCATCTGAACAATGAAAAAAGAGTAAAAATATGTTAAAAGAAAATGAAGAAATGAAATGAACAGAAAAAAGTAGTTTGATTGGTACGATTTTGAACGAATTCGTTGTGTCAAGTTGGAAACGTTTTGTGATTATCTGTGGTTAGTTTACGTTTGTTGTACTAGTGTGATAACTATTTATTATGAATATTTGATAAGTTTACTGAGGAATGACTCATTTTAGGGGTTAGCGAATGTTAAATGTTTGTGCAGGAAGTTGAGACTTGTCAAAATTAGTTATTTGCTTTTTATTCAACAATTTTGTTTATTTTCTTTAAATAGCCTTCTGTTCCTATATTTTTTGTTTTTGAATTTCAAGAACATAATATTTTTTTCAAAGCTATCAAGTTACTCCAATTGAACCAAACAATGTTTAGTAACATTCCATATGTAGTTGTCAGAAGTCACGAAAAAGCACAATTAAAAACAAAACAAAAAGCAGATATTTACACAAACACACTGGAACTGAAATCAATTTTCGGAGCAAAATAAAAACACAGAATCTCACTTAAAAACCAAGCAAGGATAACTTTTTAAAAACCCTAACAGATTATTTTTCTACATAAATCTTGAAGAAGTAATATTTTTTATCACAAAACTGGGAACGGATAATAATGTAAAAGTGACATAAAAAAAACTAGTTTTGTACGAGTTTAACCGAACAGTAGAAAGAAGACGAGTGAGACCATTTGAGGGCAAGTTGCTGGAATTTTGAATGTTACGTAGGTGGGAGCGTTGCAAAAAGGGAAACGGACAGATTAAATTAATCCAAGTATTAACCCATTATGATGTACTCAATCGAAGCAGTAATCTGTAAGTGCATATAGTATGTATAACCCCCCTCCCCTTAGAGGTATCTCTCGTGTCATTTTAACCATTGTAACCAGTAGAAAAATTGTCGATCGCAAATTTGTAGCAAAAATCAACTCGAAGTTATCAATTGAATGCAGCTAATTTTACCTTTAACTCGAAAAACTTCACCAAAACTGAAAAAGATTCATTGAATATTGTTTGGGAGTTTTCAAATACGTTTGAGATTTTTTTTTTTTACTTTTTGAACAGAAATTCACGTTAAAACCACTACTTGACTCTAAAATCATTTTTGAGTAGAAAGTACCCACTTCAATCTGTCAATTTTACACTTTAACAGCAGAGCACTCAACGCGTTTGAGACTTCTCAAAAATATTAAATGAGTCTTTTCAGTGAACACATGCCACCACTCGGCGATGTTTGTGCGCGGCATGCTTTGTTTACTGACGAGCAAAAGGTAAACAACAACAACAACACTCACACACTAAACCAAAAACAAAAGCAGAAATCGAAGCGTTTTTTGGATTTCCATACTCTCGGTTACTCTCGAAAATAGTTACGTGACAAACAGACTCGCTTAGATAATAGCCACCGAAAATAAGAAGAAAACAGAAAAAATAAACCATAACGTCATAAACAGAAAAAAAGAAAATAGTGACAACACAGTGTTTACTAATCAATTGAATGATAACAATAAAATTCAAAACGAATCAAAGCCACCTGTTTTTTCGTCGACCCGAAATCCTACCCCAACTCTCTGTTTACATTTTGCTTCGCGACCGTGCACTTGACCTTGGCCTGAACCGTTTTGTTTACATCCTGATGCACTCCGAGCACGTGTTGAGAGAGCGAGCGCGCGTGTATTGGTTGCGTCGCAACTTTTGCTCTCGCTCTTCGTCGACGCTCTCCGTTCGTCGAGCCACCGCCGCCATCATTATTGCTATGGCAACCTGTTGGAGTAAACAATCAACAAAGTGCGGGTGCCGTTGGAGCTGTCAGGTGTGAAAATTTGGTGGTTTTTCGAGGATTTTACAATGAAAAGTGCTGGATAAGTTGTGAAAATCGTTTTTGGAAGCTTGCAAGATGTTTATTTACTTGAGTAAAAAGGTAAGCGAGTGAGGGAAGTGAGATTGTTAGGGAATTTGAGAAAGTAGAGCTTTTTACCGTTATTTCTGGAGCAAAAATTTGCATCAAACCTGGAAGAGTCCAGTTATTGATCTTCAATTATTTGAAGTTGGTTTCAACATTTTTCCTCCTAAAAGATCGCAATCCCGAACAACACCCGGCTCAACTGCATAGCATGGAACAAGGAGCAGGGCTACGTGGCGGTGGGCGGCGAGGACGGCCTGCTGAAGGTGCTCAAGCTGGAGCAGGCCACCGCCAGTACGGCCCAGTCGGGCAAGGCCCTGCAGCCGAGCAACCTGTCGATGAACCAAACGCTGGAGGGCCACAAGTCGTCGATTCACGTGGTCACCTGGAACGAATCGCAGCAGAAGCTGACTTCGTCGGACCGCGATGGGGTCATTATGGTGTGGATGATGTACAAGGGCTCGTGGTACGAGGAGATGACCAACGATCGGAAGAAGTCCACTGTGAGGGGGATGGCGTGGACCAGCGATGGGCAGAAGATTTGTATTGTGTACGAGGATGGGACGGTTATTGTTGGTAGGTTGGAAATTTGTTGGTCTTGACTAGTTCTAACCCTTATTTGATTTAGGATCGGTTGATGGCAATCGCATTTGGGGCAAAGAGCTGAAGAACGTTTCACTAACTGGAGTTCAGTGGAGTCCCGACGGAAGATTGCTTCTCTTCAGTATCAAAACTGGCGAGCTGCACCTGTACGACAACCAGGGGATATTTGTAATGAAACTGAACATTCAGTGCGTTTATTTGACCCCTTCGAAGAGCATTACGGTGGTTGGACTGTGCTGGTACCACGATGCAGTATCGCCGAATCGTCCAGTACTTGCTGTTTGCTATGAAAATGGTAAAATGCAGATTATGAGGAGCGAGAATGATGACAGTCCAGTGATTGTTGACACCAATATCCAAGCAATTTCTTGTATGTGGAACCACGATGGAAGCATTATCGCAGTTTGTGGCATGAAAACGAATCTCAACGACAAGGAAGGTAATCAAGTTCAGTTTTACACGCCGTATGGAGTTGTAAGTAATCTTTGCTTGAACAAAATCTCAAATACCTCAACTTCATCTCATTGCAGCACATCAGAACGCTCAAAATCCCGGGCAAAGAGATAACCTGCCTGTCCTGGGAGGGCAAATCGCTCCGAATCGCCCTCTCAGTTGATTCGTTCATCTATTTCGCCAACATCCGGCCCGACTACACGTGGTGTTATTTCAACAAAACCGTGTGCTACCTGGAGGCCACCAAGGCCGAGGACACCAGCTTGATCACGTTCTGGGACACCAACTCGAACCAGTGCTACTCGAAGCAGGTGGATCCCATCATCGGGATCGCCGCGACCGTGGACCACTGCGTGCTGGCCGTCGAGACCAAGATCAGCGCGAAGGAGTTTAGCTTTATGAGCGATAGCAAGAGCAAGGATTTTATGTACCAGCTGTTGGTGTGCAATTCGATCAGTACGACGGTGGATTGTGAGTATGTGATTACAGAGTTGCGAAAAAGCGTCTAAATTTGGTATTTTCTTGCAGCTAAATATGTTGATTTGAGACCCAACTTCATCGCGATGAACTCGACGCATGTGGTCGTTGCTTCAAAAGATCAATTTTTACTGTGGCATTATCATACCCCAAAAGTAAGTAAACTGGTCTCTACTCATATTACGGCCACGTTCAAAAGAGTGGATGGGTCCTATGCAGAACAAGAACTTGACTATTGAAATAAGTTTCCTGAAACAGAATAAGCACAAACTGTCTATAAGGTGCCTGGGTAGCCACGAACCTCCATGCTTTAAAATAACTGTGGCGGATTATAACGATATACTACAAACGCAGCCAACTGTTCAACAACGTTTGTTGAAACGAATAATCATCTGATCAATAAAAAGTACTTTGTATCTGCTGCTGTTAACCTCATGCATGAGAAGATCCTAACATGAAATCTCGTTTCAACACTTTTTAAGACAAGTGAATCCTGAGAAGGACTTCATTGAAGTCCGTAATTGAACTCAAAAGTAGCTATCGTTTTTGAACAAACTAGTTATCGGTCAACTCCCACTAAAATCTTAATGTTACAAAGAGGTGACCTAGACTTAACCGTACTTTTCTTCTATCTTCCAGGGCGCTTCAACGCTGCACGGCAACGTCAAGGCCAAGAAGGACAAAAAGTACCACATCGACGACACGCCGGCGCTGGACGTGCTCAACGATCTGGACTCGAACGCCACCTATGACATCCCCTCGAAGACCGATGCGAGCCAGGATCCGATCTGCTGCATCGCCGTTTCCGAGAGCTTGCTGCTGATTGGGCGCGAGTCGGGGCTAATCCACGAATACACCTTACCGCATTTGGTGCTACGCAATCGGCACTATCTGCAGATCAAGTGCTACAAGATGGCGATCAACTGTAACTCGTCGAAGGCGGCGCTGATCGATTGTAACGGGGTGTTGACGACGCTTTCGCTGAGGGAGGGCGAGTCGGACGAGCAGGCGGCGATGGAGGGTCGGATTGAGAGGAAGGACGTTTGGGCGATTTGCTGGGCGAAGGATAATCCGCAGCTGCTGGCGATCATGGAGAAGACGCGGATGTATATTTTGAGGGGGGCGGATCCGGAAGAGCCGATCACGTGCTCGGGGTACATTTGCAACTTTGAGGATCTGGAGATTACGGGGGTGTTGCTGGATGAGATTATTAAGGGGGGAGCTACGCCGAACGTTAAGGAGCACATTTTGCAGTTGAGGGTGAAGTCACTGCGGGACACGGAGGACTTGCTGGTTCACGTGGGGATTACAGAGGCGAAGCAGTTTATCGAGGATAACTCTCATCCGAGATTGTGGCGACTGTTGGCGGAGGCTTCGGTGAAGAAGTTGGACCTGGATACGGCGGAGTCGGCGTTTGTAAGGTGTAGCAATTACCCCGGGATTCAGTTGATCAAACGGTTGAAGAACATTCAGGTGGAAGCGCTTCAGAAAGCGGAGATTTGCGCCTTTTTCGGAGAGTTTGACGAAGCGGAGAAGTTGTACATTGACGTTGATCGGCGAGATTTGGCGATAAGTTTGAGGCAATCGCTGTGCGATTGGTTTCGGACGGTTCAGCTGTACAAGATGGGGCCGGGAATCTCGGACCAGCAGATGGAGCACGCCTGGCGCGAGATCGGGAACCACTTCATGAACATGCGCGCTTGGGAGAGCGCCAAGGAATACTACGATAAGGCGCATCACGTTGAAGGCCTGATGGACACCTTGTACCATCTGGAACAGTACGATGAGTTGGTCGGTTGTATGCACAAGCTACCGGAGAAGAGTCCGAACCTGGCCAAGTTGGGACAGATGTTGGCCACCGTCGGCATGTGCGAACAATCCGTTGCGGCTTATCTCAAGCTGGGAGACGTCAAGTCAGCCGTCTCAACCTGCATCGGCCTGCGCCAATGGGGACTAGCCGTTGAGCTCGCCCAAAAGTACAAAATGCCTCAAATAAGTGCCCTGCTAAGCAAGCATGCTGCTCACCTGCTCCAGGAGGGCAAACTCCCCGAAGCTATCGAACTCCAGAAGAAGGCAGGTCGCTTCCTGGACTCGGCCCGTCTTCTGGTCAAGATGGCCGAAAGCGAAACGGAGAAAAAGTCCGACTTTGTCCGAATCAAACAGCTGTACGTGCTGTCCGGGCTGCTCGCCGAGGAGCACATCGAGAAGCAGATTTCACTTACGGGAGGTAACCGTGCGTCGGTTCTGTCCCAAATGAACCCGGAAGATTCGGTGCTGATCGAGAACATTTGGCACAACGCGGAAGCGTATCACTACATGTTGTTGGCGCAGCGGCAGCTCAGGTCGGGACTGCTGCACAGTGCGGTCATCACGGCGTTGAGGCTGCGGGAGTACGAGGATGTGCTGGACGTGGAGTCGTTGTACGCGCTGTTGGCGTTGGCGAGCTGTGCGGATCGGTCGTTTGGTAAGGATTTGCTTTTTCCGACTATCATTTTTCAGAAGTATAACCTAAAATCACCCCGTAGGTACCTGCTCCAAGGCCTTCATCAAGCTGGAAGCGCTCGAGAACATTCCCGAGCTGCGCCGTCAGCAGTACGAGGAGCTGGCGATCAACATCTTCTCGCGGTACGACCCCAAGGACGGCAAGTCGAAGAGCGTTACGTGCTTCACCTGCGAGACTCCGGTCGCGGACTGCAGCACGCTGTGTCCCAACTGTGGAAGCCACTTTCCGCCGTGCACCGCCTCTGGTCAGCCGTTGACCAACCCGACGGGGGCTTGGCAGTGCGGAACGTGCTACCACGTGGCCAATCCGTTGGAGATTACGACGCGCAAGACGTGCCCGCTTTGCCACACGGCGATCGCCACGAAGGGAGCGGTGGAGGTTTGAAGAAAAACGCGTACTGTGAAGTTTGAATTGTTTCAATAAATCTCATTTTATTTGATAAGCACAAAACTGTCGATGTACTTGTTGTAGAACCGTTCCTTAGCCTGTCGGCTGTTGAAGATAACCTTAAACTTGATACCGTCGATCACAAAGTTGAGTCTGAATTCAGTCTTTTTGCTTTTTCTTAGTTTAATAGGGGTCGCACGACCCCCAAAGCGATCGATGAACACGATCCTCATGTACCGCTCGGAACTCTTCTCATTCTCCTGAATCGTCTGAATCGCGACACAAATCGCCGCCCGCTCGCTCACAAACAGTCTACAGCTCAACGGTTCGCCCTCGTCACGATCCAGCCTCACCAGCTCGCCGTACTTGACCATTCCGCACTCCACGGCGCGATCGTCCAGCCGGAACAGTCGGTAGTTTTGCTTCACGTTCGCCACAAACTTGGCCATCTCCGTTTGGGTGATGGCAAGCTGCCGGAACAGGTCCATGTCGATCGGCACGTTGCAGCTGCTCGCCTCGGACATCCGCACGCTGAACCGCTCGAAGAACCGGCAATACTCGCGCAAGTGATCCACGCAAAGGTAGGTAAAGTCTTCGGCTTTCGGTGCGACCAGGTTGTTGAAGGTCTACAAAGTTTAAAATTCAGTTGAAGATTCTTTAGAAGTTACTTAAAAGTTACCGCTGGCGTTCGATGAATGCTGATAATACTGATTGCTCTCTTGAACTCCCTCAGATATTCGAAGTAGATGGACGAGAGGACGTCACCCTGTTCAATATACAAATTAATTCTGATTTATTCTACCCATTCGCCTCAAACCAACCTGTAGATACGCCTGGAATACTTTGCACATTTCCAGGGGGGTTGAGGCCTGGGCAATGTCCGGCAGAATTTGGTTGATGTGAAGCTGGAGCATTTTGGTGAACACCTCGACGAAACTGGCCACACCCGGCTTGTCGCGGGTTTCCCGGGGCAGGTAAAAGTCCATGTTTGTTTGCAGAACGTGGCAGAACTGTTGCTGGCAGGATACGAGCGCGGTGAGGTGTGCTTCGACGCCCCTGAAAGATATATAATTCATAAATTATATAATTCAATTTCAAACAGAACTAGGAATTGTTACAAAATTATGGAAAGACTCAACCCCTTTTTTAATACCATAATCAGAGGTGACATTGGGTGGGTGGGAGGTATTGTGTTCTATAAATTTCAGCATGATCGCGAATGGCAAAAAGATCGGAAATCCGGAACAAACGGCAGATCACCGATTGTCGACTCGGTTCATGAACCTGCAGGTCTCTTAACACTTGTAGCACCAACGGGGTCAAAACTTACGCGAAGCACCAAGGGGGTCAAAAAAGTTGGAAATGCAACTTCATCCGGCTGTATCTCGGCGAAAACTCAACCGATTTGGACGATTCTTGTTGCATTCGATCCGGAAGAATGTCAAGAATCACCTCCAACAAGGTAGATCCAAAACAGATGCATCTACCTTAAGTTATAATAAAAAAGGCATTTCCAACTTTTTTTCCAAGGGTTGTATGAGCCGGTGAAGTTGCATTTCCAACTTTTTTGACCCCCTTGGTGCCAAAAATTGTTAACTTTCTGGGTTTCGAAATCACTTTGGCGAATGAGTTGCAACCTTGCAATTTCGATGTTGTGGCACCTTAGGAGGTGTGCTTAGAGGAGGAGCAGGTGCTGGAATGGCCAGATCAGCAAACCGATTACATATTTTTTTCCCGGGACCCGAGAAATTTTGAAAACAGTTAAAAAAAACTATGTTTTCATTATATCTGCATGATTTTCAAGCTTAAAATCATAGAATTAGCTCAAGATTGGTGCGCTGGAAGTGGGGACGCGAAGTCGTGATTATGCAGGTTAATTTTATTGTGTGCTTTTGTGTCGCTGTTCGTATGGGGTGAGTGATTGTTATAATCGAATAATAGCATCATTGGTGCGCTGGAAGTGGGGACGCGAAGTCGTGATTATGCAGGTTAATTTTATTGTGTGCTTTTGTGTCGCTATTCGTATGGGGTGAGTGATTGTTATAATCGAATAATAGCATCATTGGTGCGCTGGAAGTGGGGACGCGAAGTCGTGATTATGCAGGTTAATTTTATTGTGTGCTTTTGTGTCGCTGTTCGTATGGGGTGAGTGATTGTTATAATCGAATAATAGCATCATTGGTGCGCTGGAAGTGGGGACGCGAAGTCGTGATTATGCAGGTTAATTTTATTGTGTGCTTTTGTGTCGCTGTTTGTATGGGGTGAGTGATTGTTATAATCGAATAATAGCATCATTGGTGCGCTGGAAGTGGGGACGCGAAATCGTGATTATGCAGGTTAATTTTATTGTGTGCTTTTGTGTCGCTGTTCGTATGGGGTGAGTGATTGTTATAATCGAATAATAGCATCATTGGTGCGCTGGAAGTGGGGACGCGAAATCGTGATTATGCAGGTTAATTTTATTGTGTGCTTTTGTGTCGCTGTTTGTATGGGGTGAGTGATTGTGGTAATCGAATAATAGCATCATTGGTGCGCTGGAAGTGGGGACGCGAAATCGTGATTATGCAGGTTAATTTTATTGTGTGCTTTTGTGTCGCTGTTTGTATGGGGTGAGTGATTGTGGTAATCGAATAATAGCATCATTGGTGCGCTGGAAGTGGGGACGCGAAATCGTGATTATGCAGGTTAATTTTATTGTGTGCTTTTGTGTCGCTGTTCGTATGGGGTGAGTGATTGTTATAATCGAATAATAGCATCATTGGTGCGCTGGAAGTGGGGACGCGAAATCGTGATTATGCAGGTTAATTTTATTGTGTGCTTTTGTGTCGCTATTCGTATGGGGTGAGTGATTGTTATAATCGAATAATAGCATCATTGGTGCGCTGGAAGTGGGGACGCGAAGTCGTGATTATGCAGGTTAATTTTATTGTGTGCTTTTGTGTCGCTGTTCGTATGGGGTGAGTGATTGTTATAATCGAATAATAGCATCATTGGTGCGCTGGAAGTGGGGACGCGAAGTCGTGATTATGCAGGTTAATTTTATTGTGTGCTTTTGTGTCGCTATTCGTATGGGGTGAGTGATTGTTATAATCGAATAATAGCATCATTGGTGCGCTGGAAGTGGGGACGCGAAATCGTGATTATGCAGGTTAATTTTATTGTGTGCTTTTGTGTCGCTGTTCGTATGGGGTGAGTGATTGTTATAATCGAATAATAGCATCATTGGTGCGCTGGAAGTGGGGACGCGAAATCGTGATTATGCAGGTTAATTTTATTGTGTGCTTTTGTGTCGCTGTTTGTATGGGGTGAGTGATTGTGGTAATCGAATAATAGCATCATTGGTGCGCTGGAAGTGGGGACGCGAAATCGTGATTATGCAGGTTAATTTTATTGTGTGCTTTTGTGTCGCTGTTCGTATGGGGTGAGTGATTGTTATAATCGAATAATAGCATCATTGGTGCGCTGGAAGTGGGGACGCGAAATCGTGATTATGCAGGTTAATTTTATTGTGTGCTTTTGTGTCGCTGTTTGTATGGGGTGAGTGATTGTGGTAATCGAATAATAGCATCATTGGTGCGCTGGAAGTGGGGACGCGAAATCGTGATTATGCAGGTTAATTTTATTGTGTGCTTTTGTGTCGCTGTTCGTATGGGGTGAGTGATTGTTATAATCGAATAATAGCATCATTGGTGCGCTGGAAGTGGGGACGCGAAATCGTGATTATGCAGGTTAATTTTATTGTGTGCTTTTGTGTCGCTATTCGTATGGGGTGAGTGATTGTTATAATCGAATAATAGCATCATTGGTGCGCTGGAAGTGGGGACGCGAAGTCGTGATTATGCAGGTTAATTTTATTGTGTGCTTTTGTGTCGCTGTTCGTATGGGGTGAGTGATTGTTATAATCGAATAATAGCATCATTGGTGCGCTGGAAGTGGGGACGCGAAGTCGTGATTATGCAGGTTAATTTTATTGTGTGCTTTTGTGTCGCTATTCGTATGGGGTGAGTGATTGTTATAATCGAATAATAGCATCATTGGTGCGCTGGAAGTGGGGACGCGAAGTCGTGATTATGCAGGTTAATTTTATTGTGTGCTTTTGTGTCGCTGTTCGTATGGGGTGAGTGATTGTTATAATCGAATAATAGCATCATTGGTGCGCTGGAAGTGGGGACGCGAAGTCGTGATTATGCAGGTTAATTTTATTGTGTGCTTTTGTGTCGCTGTTCGTATGGGGTGAGTGATTGTTATAATCGAATAATAGCATCATTGGTGCGCTGGAAGTGGGGACGCGAAGTCGTGATTATGCAGGTTAATTTTATTGTGTGCTTTTGTGTCGCTGTTTGTATGGGGTGAGTGATTGTTATAATCGAATAATAGCATCATTGGTGCGCTGGAAGTGGGGACGCGAAATCGTGATTATGCAGGTTAATTTTATTGTGTGCTTTTGTGTCGCTATTCGTATGGGGTGAGTGATTGTTATAATCGAATAATAGCATCATTGGTGCGCTGGAAGTGGGGACGCGAAATCGTGATTATGCAGGTTAATTTTATTGTGTGCTTTTGTGTCGCTGTTTGTATGGGGTGAGTGATTGTGGTAATCGAATAATAGCATCATTGGTGCGCTGGAAGTGGGGACGCGAAATCGTGATTATGCAGGTTAATTTTATAGTGTGCTTTTGTGTCGCTGTTCGTATGGGGTGAGTGATTGTTATAATCGAATAATAGCATCATTGGTGCGCTGGAAGTGGGGACGCGAAATCGTGATTATGCAGGTTAATTTTATTGTGTGCTTTTGTGTCGCTGTTCGTATGGGGTGAGTGATTGTTATAATCGAATAATAGCATCATTGGTGCGCTGGAAGTGGGGACGCGAAGTCGTGATTATGCAGGTTAATTTTATTGTGTGCTTTTGTGTCGCTATTCGTATGGGGTGAGTGATTGTTATAATCGAATAATAGCATCATTGGTGCGCTGGAAGTGGGGACGCGAAGTCGTGATTATGCAGGTTAATTTTATTGTGTGCTTTTGTGTCGCTGTTCGTATGGGGTGAGTGATTGTTATAATCGAATAATAGCATCATTGGTGCGCTGGAAGTGGGGACGCGAAGTCGTGATTATGCAGGTTAATTTTATTGTGTGCTTTTGTGTCGCTGTTCGTATGGGGTGAGTGATTGTTATAATCGAATAATAGCATCATTGGTGCGCTGGAAGTGGGGACGCGAAGTCGTGATTATGCAGGTTAATTTTATTGTGTGCTTTTGTGTCGCTGTTTGTATGGGGTGAGTGATTGTTATAATCGAATAATAGCATCATTGGTGCGCTGGAAGTGGGGACGCGAAGTCGTGATTATGCAGGTTAATTTTATTGTGTGCTTTTGTGTCGCTGTTCGTATGGGGTGAGTGATTGTTATAATCGAATAATAGCATCATTGGTGCGCTGGAAGTGGGGACGCGAAGTCGTGATTATGCAGGTTAATTTTATTGTGTGCTTTTGTGTCGCTGTTCGTATGGGGTGAGTGATTGTTATAATCGAATAATAGCATCATTGGTGCGCTGGAAGTGGGGACGCGAAGTCGTGATTATGCAGGTTAATTTTATTGTGTGCTTTTGTGTCGCTATTCGTATGGGGTGAGTGATTGTTATAATCGAATAATAGCATCATTGGTGCGCTGGAAGTGGGGACGCGAAGTCGTGATTATGCAGGTTAATTTTATTGTGTGCTTTTGTGTCGCTGTTCGTATGGGGTGAGTGATTGTTATAATCGAATAATAGCATCATTGGTGCGCTGGAAGTGGGGACGCGAAGTCGTGATTATGCAGGTTAATTTTATTGTGTGCTTTTGTGTCGCTGTTCGTATGGGGTGAGTGATTGTTATAATCGAATAATAGCATCATTGGTGCGCTGGAAGTGGGGACGCGAAATCGTGATTATGCAGGTTAATTTTATTGTGTGCTTTTGTGTCGCTGTTCGTATGGGGTGAGTGATTGTTATAATCGAATAATAGCATCATTGGTGCGCTGGAAGTGGGGACGCGAAGTCGTGATTATGCAGGTTAATTTTATTGTGTGCTTTTGTGTCGCTATTCGTATGGGGTGAGTGATTGTTATAATCGAATAATAGCATCATTGGTGCGCTGGAAGTGGGGACGCGAAATCGTGATTATGCAGGTTAATTTTATTGTGTGCTTTTGTGTCGCTGTTCGTATAGGGTGAGTGATTGTTATAATCGAATAATAGCATCATTGGTGCGCTGGAAGTGGGGACGCGAAATCGTGATTATGCAGGTTAATTTTATTGTGTGCTTTTGTGTCGCTGTTTGTATGGGGTGAGTGATTGTGGTAATCGAATAATAGCATCATTGGTGCGCTGGAAGTGGGGACGCGAAATCGTGATTATGCAGGTTAATTTTATAGTGTGCTTTTGTGTCGCTGTTCGTATGGGGTGAGTGATTGTTATAATCGAATAATAGCATCATTGGTGCGCTGGAAGTGGGGACGCGAAATCGTGATTATGCAGGTTAATTTTATTGTGTGCTTTTGTGTCGCTGTTCGTATGGGGTGAGTGATTGTTATAATCGAATAATAGCATCATTGGTGCGCTGGAAGTGGGGACGCGAAGTCGTGATTATGCAGGTTAATTTTATTGTGTGCTTTTGTGTCGCTATTCGTATGGGGTGAGTGATTGTTATAATCGAATAATAGCATCATTGGTGCGCTGGAAGTGGGGACGCGAAGTCGTGATTATGCAGGTTAATTTTATTGTGTGCTTTTGTGTCGCTGTTCGTATGGGGTGAGTGATTGTTATAATCGAATAATAGCATCATTGGTGCGCTGGAAGTGGGGACGCGAAGTCGTGATTATGCAGGTTAATTTTATTGTGTGCTTTTGTGTCGCTGTTTGTATGGGGTGAGTGATTGTTATAATCGAATAATAGCATCATTGGTGCGCTGGAAGTGGGGACGCGAAATCGTGATTATGCAGGTTAATTTTATTGTGTGCTTTTGTGTCGCTGTTTGTATGGGGTGAGTGATTGTGGTAATCGAATAATAGCATCATTGGTGCGCTGGAAGTGGGGACGCGAAATCGTGATTATGCAGGTTAATTTTATTGTGTGCTTTTGTGTCGCTGTTCGTATGGGGTGAGTGATTGTTATAATCGAATAATAGCATCATTGGTGCGCTGGAAGTGGGGACGCGAAGTCGTGATTATGCAGGTTAATTTTATTGTGTGCTTTTGTGTCGCTATTCGTATGGGGTGAGTGATTGTTATAATCGAATAATAGCATCATTGGTGCGCTGGAAGTGGGGACGCGAAGTCGTGATTATGCAGGTTAATTTTATTGTGTGCTTTTGTGTCGCTGTTCGTATGGGGTGAGTGATTGTTATAATCGAATAATAGCATCATTGGTGCGCTGGAAGTGGGGACGCGAAGTCGTGATTATGCAGGTTAATTTTATTGTGTGCTTTTGTGTCGCTGTTCGTATGGGGTGAGTGATTGTTATAATCGAATAATAGCATCATTGGTGCGCTGGAAGTGGGGACGCGAAGTCGTGATTATGCAGGTTAATTTTATTGTGTGCTTTTGTGTCGCTATTCGTATGGGGTGAGTGATTGTTATAATCGAATAATAGCATCATTGGTGCGCTGGAAGTGGGGACGCGAAATCGTGATTATGCAGGTTAATTTTATTGTGTGCTTTTGTGTCGCTGTTCGTATAGGGTGAGTGATTGTTATAATCGAATAATAGCATCATTGGTGCGCTGGAAGTGGGGACGCGAAATCGTGATTATGCAGGTTAATTTTATTGTGTGCTTTTGTGTCGCTGTTTGTATGGGGTGAGTGATTGTGGTAATCGAATAATAGCATCATTGGTGCGCTGGAAGTGGGGACGCGAAATCGTGATTATGCAGGTTAATTTTATAGTGTGCTTTTGTGTCGCTGTTCGTATGGGGTGAGTGATTGTTATAATCGAATAATAGCATCATTGGTGCGCTGGAAGTGGGGACGCGAAATCGTGATTATGCAGGTTAATTTTATTGTGTGCTTTTGTGTCGCTGTTTGTATGGGGTGAGTGATTGTGGTAATCGAATAATAGCATCATTGGTGCGCTGGAAGTGGGGACGCGAAATCGTGATTATGCAGGTTAATTTTATTGTGTGCTTTTGTGTCGCTGTTCGTATGGGGTGAGTGATTGTTATAATCGAATAATAGCATCATTGGTGCGCTGGAAGTGGGGACGCGAAATCGTGATTATGCAGGTTAATTTTATTGTGTGCTTTTGTGTCGCTATTCGTATGGGGTGAGTGATTGTTATAATCGAATAATAGCATCATTGGTGCGCTGGAAGTGGGGACGCGAAGTCGTGATTATGCAGGTTAATTTTATTGTGTGCTTTTGTGTCGCTGTTCGTATGGGGTGAGTGATTGTTATAATCGAATAATAGCATCATTGGTGCGCTGGAAGTGGGGACGCGAAGTCGTGATTATGCAGGTTAATTTTATTGTGTGCTTTTGTGACGCTATTCGTATGGGGTGAGTGATTGTGGTAATCGAATAATAGCATCATTGGTGCGCTGGAAGTGGGGACGCGAAGTCGTGATTATTCAGGTTAATTTTTTTTTTTGTGTGATTTGTGTTACTGTTCGTTAGGGGTGAGTGATTGTGGTAATTGAATAATAGCATGACCTATGGAATTATTTGTGTCTTGAGCGTAATTTTCGTTGAGTAATTGGTGTTTTTTGTGATTTTTTTTGTGATCTTAATTGTTTTGTGGTTTTCAAAGCCCTTCCTATATCATCGTTGATCGGAAGGCACGGCGTCGGGTAAATTGTATATAATTTTTTGAATAAGGTTTTATTTTTTATGGTGAAAAAGCCATTTCTATATAATGATTGAAAGACGCACTGACATTTTGGATTAATTAATAGTGGAGTGAAAAAATTATGTGTGAGTGACTTTGTGTGTTAATCAAAAAGACCTTCCCATAGCATCGTTGCTCGGAAGGCTCGCCGACGGATCTGTTATGAAAGTCCTCCCCATAGCGTCGTAGCTCAGGAGGCATCGAAAAGCCAATACCTTATCCTACTAACCCAAAAAAATAATAATCACGTGATGCTTGAAGGAGATGCTGTGGATTCAACGGTCTCAAGCGGTATCAACAAGTATATAGCGAAAAACTATGTGCTTGATGAGTCTGCAACTTCAACTATCGGACTAACATTCCTCCCTTTCGTTGAACTGCAGGCTTCTTGGGAGGGCGCCGGTATTGACTAATAAAGCAGGGATCTTCAGAGGTTAAACAGTGAACGGATGGTTGGCTCCCACTGATCATTTTTGATTCATTGTTTAACTTCAGCTGATCTGTCAATAACGGAGTAGCAGCTCATTGGCAGTCAACCATGCTCATGCTCATGCTCATGCTTAAAATCATAGAATTAGCTCAATACTATTCAGTGGTGTTAAACTACACTTCAATCTAAACTAGGATAGCAGTTTTTAGATAGCTTGAAAGATTTTTTTGTTCTTTGTTGTGCTTTGGTTTCGGGAAATTAAAAAATTAAAAAAAAATTAAAAAGATATTTAAAATATCTTATCCAATGTAATTCAAAATGAATAAGTTTGTTATAAATACATTTTTTATATATGTCATGACTAGAAAAGCATAAAAAATCTTTTTAAATGACTAAAATAACAAATAAAAAGACAACATATAAAATTATACTAGTTAAATTTTAGATTAGTTAAGACATTCATGTTTTATATAAAAAATATTTAACAAAAAAAATTAAATCATTACTTGGGAAAGTCGGTACTACAGTCTAAATAGGTAGGGGAGAGTGGGGAGACTTGATCCCCTTTTTTGTATCGCACATAACTCTGTCAATTTCTCACAAAACTATAAACTTTTTGCATGAATTGAAAGCTTAAACATTCATCTATGTTTAGCTAATAAGGGTATTTCATCAGATGAACTCTTCGAATCATGCCAAGCGTTTAAAAAAATATATATTTTAAACCGGCATTTTCAAAATGTTAGGGTTGATCCCCCTTTCAGCATTTTAAAGAATATTATGCAAAATGTTTCTTATTCATCCAAACTTTTAATTTTCTATAAGTTACAGCAATTTCACACAAAACCTGTACGTTTGTGTTCAGAATATAACAAGTTTAGCATGTAAAATATTTAAAAACAGAAATTATTATTTTTTAGACCAAAATTAAGCATGTTTACAAAAGCTGGAAATTTTTGTTTACAAAACTTTTGAAAAAAAGGTTCAAACTGCAGTAAGTTATGTACAACTATACTAAAGGAAACTATGTATGAAAACCCAGCCCAATTAATTAATCTTGAAGCTGATTCCAGTGACTGTAAAAATGCAGGGATCAAGTCTCCCTTAACGCACTTTTTTAAACAATTGATTGTAAAAATAGTAAGACGATAAATTTAACATCAAATGCGTAAGGGTTTTGGAGTTGATAAATTTATCAAACAATTCATATATTAAAAAATATTTTTTTGAATAATTTTTTATTGTTTTCTATGCATATCAAAAAAAGAAAAAAAGATCTCTTGGAAGTTTTTTGCAGCTCGTTTTAGAAAAATGTGTGTAACTCAAACATTTTTTATTTTTTTTCTTTGTTTTCTACAATGAGTTTTAGATAATTTCGCACAACTTTCTAGAACAAAGCTAATTGTTTTACCCACATGCTGACGAGATACAGGATTGGGATTAAGTGTCCCCGGGGATCAAGTCTCCCCACTCTCCCCTACTGGAGATTTTAGAGCAATTAATTTGGAGATCGATATACTAATTGTTTTGTTCTGCTCCTGACATATTTGAGGGTGCACATACTTTTAAAAAACTTTATTAAATTAATATTTTGTAAAAATATTAACCGAAACTTATTTTGCTGAGCTTCAAATGTTTAAAAACGCAATTTCTGATGGATTTATATCACCGGAAATTGATATATTTGAATTTCAGACAAATTCACAGACATACACAGACCTGGGTGATGAATAGTGAGAATGTGTAACGTGATTTTCAAATGACCCCACTTTGTTTACATCTACAAAGAAGGAGGCTGTTCAAGCATAAGCATGACTTTTTTCTTACTGGTTACACAAAACATCAGGCGTTACCGCTACCTGAATGTTTTGAGTAGAGGTGATCAAAAAAGAGCGAGCCGCTCAAAGAGCCGGTGCAATGAAAAGAGCGAAAGAACCGTGGCTCACAAAAAGAGAACCGCGGTTCTTTTTTAAACTCCGGTCTTTTGAAAGAACCGTTTCAAGATGACATGATTTTTGACAAAAATATAATTTATTGAATTTCCAAAAAAATAGTATTAAATTTGTTTTTAAGAATTGGAAATGCAATTTCAAATAATTCAATGCTTTTAAAAAAATAATCCCAAAAGTAAATGATTTGTTAAAATATTAACAAAAATCTACTGAATAGTCCTGTCCAACGTACGGCCCGCGACGGTTTTTCAAAATATTTCTATGACCGGCCATTAGGGCTGTTCATAAAATATGAAATAAATTAATTGATTGTCTGCATTAGAAAAATAAGCTTGAGATCAAATTATATCATATTAAAACAACACACGAAAAAAAAAGAGTTCCCGAAATCGGGAGCAAGCGTTCATGAAAATGGGAACCACGAACAAAGTGTTCAAATCTCATGGTACGATTTTGAAAATCGTTTGAGAACTCTTTTTTCTCCGTGCATGCTTCGTGTTTGAATTTAATTCTTATAAATTCTAAATTGATATTTTCAAACTGAAAATCGTGCATGAAAACAGAAGTATCAATTTCGTAAAACAGTGAAAGTTATGAAAAAAAATGTACAAAAAGGCAGTATACTTAAATTTCTTTCAATTTTAACTTTGTTTGCTAAAAATTTAAGTGTTTTCTATTTTCTTTTTTAAAATAAATAATTAATAAACCCTTCTGTATTTTTCCAGAACAACTTTTCAGTGACCAAGTTTTTTTAAATCAAAAAAAGCTAGTTATTCATACTGAAAATAGATCGCTGCAAATATTTTAAAAATATTTAAAAATGTCTCAAAATGAGTCAAGAAATAAGTCAGCAAAATGAGTTGGAGGAGGTGAATTGAGGTGGAAACGGCCGACAACGACACCAGCAAAGAAAACCGGACTTGTATTTTTGCTTGGAATCGTGCTTTCTTAGGATTACGGAAGACCTTATGGCCACGAGACCTGGACGATGCGGCAGAAGGACGAACGTACCCTTCGAGTCTTCGAACGGAAGGTGCTACGAACGATCTTCGGTCTGCACGCGTTTCTTGAAGAACCAAAAATTGCCACTCAGGAGAAGATCGGGAGGCTCAGGTGGGCCGGCCATGTCGCCAGCTGGCGGTACACACTTCGAAAAAATCGTGTAATTTTCTGTCTTTTCGATGCACATAACTGGAGCGTCGAATAAGACAGAAAATTACATCTGATTTGAATATTACATGAACCAACCATCAGTCGATATGGTCGTGTAAAATTACACTAAACGTCATTTTGGTTGGAAACAATTCCTATTAGATTTAAATTATTCTTATTAGAAAGAGAAAATACATTAATACTGAACTTAATCATTTATTTGCACATTATCAAAATACAAATAATCATTTTTCATGATTTTCGGGAGGTACAAAAATGGAGGGGGTGGTCCGATTTGGATGAAATTCGGGATTCTTGCATGTTTTGATAGTATCAATAGCTCTGCCAAATTTGAGCAGGATCGGAGAGGGTAATTTTCAAATTTGCACTTTTTCGTGCACAGTTGAGATGGAATTACCCATATACTAATTGTTTTGTTCTGCTCCTGACATATTTGGGGGTGCACATACTTTTAAAAAACTTTTTCAAATTAATATTTTGTAAAAATATCAACCGAAACTTATTTCGTTGAGCTTCAAATGCTTAAAAACGCAATTTCTGATGGATTTCTATCACCGGAAAGCTGATATATTTGAATTTCAGACAAATTCACAGACATACACAGACCTGGGTGATGAATAGAGAGAATGTGTAACGTGATTTTCAAATGACCCCACTTTGTTTACATCTACAAAGAAGGAGGCTGTTCAAGCATAAGCATGACTTTTTTCTTACTGGTTACACAAAACATCAGGTGTCAAGCGTTACCGCTACCTGAATGTTTTGAGTAGAGATGATCAAAAAAGAGCGAGCCGCTCAAAGAGCCGGTGCACTGAAAAGAGCGAAAGAACCCTGGCTCACAAAAAAAGATCCGCGGTTCTTTTTTAAACTCCGGTCTTTTCAAAGAACCGTTTCAAGATGGCATGATTTTTTACATAAATATAATTTATTGAATTTCCAAAAAAATAGTATTAAATTTGTTTTTAAGAATTGGAAATGCAATTTCAAATAATTCAATGCTTTTAAAAAAATAATCCCAAAAGTAAATGATTTGTTAAAATATTAACAAAAATCTACTGAATAGTTTAGAGCAGGCCTGTCCAACGTACGGCCCGCGACAGTTTTTCAAAATATTTCTATGACCGGCCATTAGGGCTGTTCATAAAATATGAAATAAATAAATTGATTGTCTGCATTAGAAAAATAAGCTTGAGATCAAATTTTATCATATTAAAACAACACACGGAGAAAAAAAGAATTCCCGAAATCGAGAACAAGCGTTCATGAAAATGGGAACCACGAACAAAGTGTTCAAATCTCATGGTACGATTTTGAAAATCGTTTGGAAAATCTTTTTTCTCCGCGCATGCTTCGTGTTTGAATTTAATTCTTATAAATTCTAAATTGATATTTTCAAACTGAAAAATCGTGCATGAAAACAAAAGTATCAATTTCGTAAAACAGGGAAAGTTATGAAAAAAATGTACAAAAAGACAATATACTTAAATTTCTTTCAAATTTAACTTTGTTTACTAAAAATTGAAGTGTTTTCTAATTTCTTTTTTAAAATAAATAATTAATAAAAACTAATGTATTTTTCCAGAACAACTTTTCAGTGACCATCTTTTTTTTAAATAAAAAAAGCTAGTTATTCATACTGAAAATAGATCGCTGCAAATATTTTAAAAATATTTAAAAATGTCTCAAAATGAGTCAAGAAATAAGTCAGCAAAATGAGTTGGAGGAGGTGAATTGAGGTGGAAACGGCAGACAACGGCACCAGCAAAGAAAACCGGACTTGTATTTTTGCTTGGAATCGTGCTTTCTTAGGATTACGGAAGACCTTATGGCCGCGAGACCTGGACGATGCGGCAGGAGGACGAACGTACCCTTCGAGTCTTCGAACGGAAGGTGCTACGAACGATCTTCGGTCTGCACGCGTTTCTTGAAGAACCAAAAATTGCCACTCAGGAGAAGATCGGGAGGCTCAGGTGGGCCGGCCATGTCGCCAGCTGGCGGTACACACTTCGAAAAAATCGTGTAATTTTCTGTCTTTTCGATGCACATAACTGGAGCGTCGAATAAGACAGAAAATTACATCTGATTTGAATATTACATGAACCAACCATCAGTCGATATGGTCGTGTAAAATTACACTAAACGTCATTTTGGTTGGAAACAATTCCTATTAGATTTAAATTATTCTTATTAGAAAGAGAAAATACATTAATACTGAACTTAATCATTTATTTGCACATTATCAAAATACAAATAATCATTTTTCATGATTTTCGCGACACTTGGCCATCACTTGGCCTGGTTCCTTCTAGCTCTCCGGTTCCGGTTTCGATGAACTCACTTCCTTGACGGCTTGCAAAACCCGAAACTGGCCATCTTTCAGCAAACGAAGTAAAGCAATTTGGCCACAAAGTTATTCCCATGCTGCTTCTGGTTCCGGATCTTTACGTGGTCCTGAAGCTTCTCCACCTGGGCATGTCACGATTCTTCGAGCTTGTCACGCATTTCAGAAGGAATCAGGACCACTTTTAATGTGTACGGCGGCACCACTTCCGCTTCTCTTGGGTCTTGGCCAAATCCTGTAGGATTCCACGGTTCTCGTCGCTTCAAAAAGGGGTCGTGGCACGTACTGATCTGGAACATTTCACCGTCCAGCAGGTCTTTCAACAAAGTTTTTTTTTTGTTGATAAAATGGCCTGAAACCAAAAAGAACACCTGTTATATTCCTGGATATTTCGCACACAATACTCCCACCTACCTTTGCTATCGTTCATTATGTCTGCTCAATTAAAAAATGATGGAATTCCCGGCCAAATCAAACAAAATTAAGACACACGGCGGCCTACAATTCTGCAAAGATCGCAAACACAACAATCAACATGGCGGCCGTCGCGTTGCACGGTCAAGCGAGAAGCATCAAGAGTACGGGAAATTGAGTCAAATTACACAGAATATTACATCAAAAAACACGCTCCAGCTATGTGCATCTTATTAGATGTGAAATTAAGTTAATATTGATTTATTATTAGGTGTTCTTAGGTGTGTTGGCGACTTCATAGTTTTTCTTTGATATTTAGCGATTTTGGAGCAAAACACACGTAATTTTACATCGTGAACTGATTTACATGATGAAAAATCACGTCAGGTTGTCAATTCCGTTTAATGCAATATTCATATTTTTTTAGTGTGTACAGACAGAAGAGCAGGGAAACCGCGCACACGATGGGAAGATCAAGTTAATGGTAATATCCGGAAGATCTGTAACCTAGGAAATTTGAGAGTAGCAGTTCAAGACCGAGAAAGATGGAAGCGTCTTCTTGCTACAGCACGCGTACCTGGTGCGCTGCTGATTTGTATGGTACGTACGTCCTAGTGAAAAAATATTACCAAGTTAATGGATGACTTCTTGCTGATTTGTTTTTGTTGATGTTGTGAAAATCCTACCCTCAAGAGGGCCGATTACAAGTCACGAGAATTGTGCAACCAACAACAAGCCCTTGTACTCACCATTCCGCATCTTCTTCGTCCACCTGCTCTTCCTGCTGCAGCTCCTCGAGCATCAGCTGCGACGCAATCGAGTGTCGCCGCTCGTGCTCCTTGTGGGCGATAAACTCCACCGCCTGATAGTAGACGTGCTTTTCGCGCATAATGTGCACACAATCGGTCAGGTACTTGAGCCGGGCTGGATCGCTCGCCATCACCTGCAGGTCTTGCGTACCCGGATGTTTGCTGAACAGCAGCACTTTGTTGCGAGATTCCGTCCGGTAGTTTAGCTCACTGTCAAAGTAGTGGCCGCGGTACTCCAGTTTGGACTTTTTCTCCGTGTAGAGGAGCAGCTTTTCGAAGATGAAGATTTTCGAGGTGTACTTGCGGCGTTCGTCGTAGTCGTAGACGGGGAGTTCCATGAACTTTTTGAGGTTCCCCTGGTAGAGGAGGTTGATAGGATTCTTTGGAGCAGACTTTTTGGTTGCATCTGGACGCAGGACTAGGGCTAGTGGAACATCCTCGTGGTAGGTCAGGGTTTGGAGTCCCGCAGATGATCCTGACGCAACATCTGGATCTGGTAGAATGTCACTCAAGCTGACCGCTGCATCAACCAGCTCTATCAAGTCCGACAGCGCCGATTCAGCTTTGCACAAAGCTGCGGCCTCTCTTCGGATTGAGCTGGTGTCCGCGGCTCGTAGTGTTCCCTTGTAGATTTCGATCAGAAGCAGCTTGTACCGTGGCAATCGCTGGATTGGTTCAACCAGGAACTTGCTCAAATCTTGAAAGATGGTCTAAAAATTGAAATGTTAAAATAACTTCACCACACAAACTTTACACCAACAAACCTGGAAGAACTCCGCATTGGCATCGCAAATCCGCTCTGAGCGATGCTTGTTCATGGCGTACAGAACGTAGCAGTACAAATCATCGTTCTCGATGAGTTCAGTAACCAGGTCAGCAATCCGGCCCGGACATCCGTCGCACAGTTCCAACCGTGGAAGTAACACATCTCGGTGCATCGCGTGGATCGCCTCGATGTTGGCGAAGATGTTGTTCTTCTGGAAACGCAGACTTTGAGGTAGATTCGGTTGGTACATCACAGGGATGAGTTGTTCGATGTATTCTCCCAATCGGGTGACGTACTTTCGTTCGTTTTGAAGGAATTCTTCGACGGCATTTCGGGGACTGGGAGGACATTGTAATGGTGTTTGTGGTGCTTCAGCGGGAATTGGCGCGTAATAGCCCTCGTCGTCGTCGCTGCAATATGTAAAAAATAAAGTTGGTTAAATAACAATTTTGCTCATGAGATTCGATAACTAACCTAATTATCTTATAACTTATAGCTAATTATATTGTATTGCGGCATATTTAATGTCTTTAGATAAGATCATAGACTTTACAAACTCCATCAATTCCAAAATTCAACGCAACTTTTATTTTGCCCCTAATCGTTTCTGATTCGATTGACAGGCCATTTCAATAAGTTGTGATTTGGCGCGTTGCATCCAATTTCCTTATCGCAAACAATGTTTGGGTTTATCTGATACGGGTGATTAGCCCCACAACCAGGATTTCTATCACTCAATTCCACAATGCCAAAACGTTGGATGATTCACGATTTGCACAGTTTTAGCTACTGCTGGAAGAATCTGATCGTTTCAGAACTTTACGAGTGATAGTGATAGTGAATTGAGAGGTTTGTCAATAAGATTTTGATTGCACTGGTTCAATGCTTATCTTGGGATTTAAAGTAAACAATATATTTATAACATTTTCAATTGTGTTTTGATGACTCATTCATGAAGTTATATAAAATTTTCTGATATTTAATTTATTACCTTATAAACACTTCATCATAAATATTATCACAATCTTCAAGATCTAGATTCTCGTCCACTAATTCACACTCTTTCGTTACAATTTTAGCCTGCACGGGCTTCGGTGGCACTTTTGGCTTTTCCACTCCACTTCCCATAACGTAATTCAGGTGTGAAAATTGTTCCGCCAACTTTTTCACGCTGCTCGTCGTCGATCGATCCGGTTTGGGGGAGGGTTCATTTTTCCCGGGACTAATCGCGTCTACCGAAATTCCACTGTCCCTCAGCTGAGCTTGGCTTAAAATTGCGATGAATGATTTCGTAGGTTTCAACAGTACACTTTTCGGCTTCGGCGGCACCGGCGGTGGGGATTTCTTCATGTTTGACGGTTCTGTTATCACCTTTATCACCGAATCGCGATTAATCTCACACAGAGTTCAGTCTGGAAACGAACGACCATCACGCCCGGAAGACTCGAGTAGACTGGTGGTATTTACCTTCGATTAGATTTGATATCGTGCGTTGCGTTTAGAGTGGAATTGATTAAAGAATAAAATAAAACTCTTATCAGCCCAGCTGACGGGCAGATATTGAAGGGTTTATTTGTTGCACATGTATGTATGTGTTTTAAAAAGGCACAATAAAATCTTCAAAGTAGGCGTATCACTGTCAATATTTATTCAACGGATTTTTCAATAACTATCTTGTCGCACATCGATTTTGGGCCAAATTGAGTTGAGGACGCCATTTTGTGCAGCTCTCCATGACTCCCTTTCTGAGCATCAAAGATCATCAAAATTCTAATTTAAACAAGATATACATTACCGGGAACCATGGTGTAGGGGTAAGCGTGGTTGCCTCTCACCCAGTCGGCTTGGGTTCAATCCCAGACGTCCTGGTGGCATTTTTCGAGACGACATTAGTCTGACCACGCCTTCCGTCGGACGGGGAAGTAAAAAAAAGTCGTATGAAAATTTAAAATTACGTTTTTGCAATTCCGTCGTGAAACT
The DNA here is from genome assembly GCF_016801865.2 of Culex pipiens pallens. Classification (NCBI taxonomy): domain Eukaryota; kingdom Metazoa; phylum Arthropoda; class Insecta; order Diptera; family Culicidae; genus Culex; species Culex pipiens. The sequence goes on along the minus strand of NC_068938.1, from coordinate 137,265,224 downwards.
ACATACTTTTCATTCTAGAACGACGAAATAGCCTACTTTTCTGTACCAAAAATAACAGAATCGAATAGCAACACTTTTCAAAATAAATGCTGAAAAGTTCTACTTGTTTTGAAAAGTAACACTTTTTAACATTTTTATGATTTAAACGATTTATTGACAAAATACATGAAAATTTGACATAAAATTTCACTCAGTGTGTGTTTTTTTGGAATATTAAAAAAGGTTGTATGGAACTCGTTGCAAAACTTGATTTTTTCTGCAATGTACGTAAATGTACGACTCGTGCTGAAAAAATCCTCTTTTTGCAACTTGTTGCATAAACTACTATTTGACCATGTCTGGATCAAAGAGCCTATGTCTGAAAATATTTTTATCGGATTCCTAGGAAAATTTTACGTAACATACTCAAAAACTGTAGGTGTTCATTAACAGAATATCGTGATATGATCTTTTTGAAAAAAAAAGTGGGATTTTCGGCGCGCCACGTGCAAAATCAAGAAAATGATGAAAATGACTTTTTCCACCAAAACTACGATAACTTTAAAATTTCAACGATGACCTATACATGTTTGGGTACCAGTTGAGTCTTTTAATTACGAAAATTTTGGTACCCAAACATGTATAGGCATCGCTGAAATCATTAAGTGATCGCAGTTTTAGTGGAATATGTTGATTTTTTCCGTTTTTGTCATTTTTCTGATTTTTCACGTGGCACGCCGAAAATCCCACTTTTATTTTCAAAAAATCATATCTCGGAATCCTGTTTATAAACACCTCAAGTTTTTTAGTATTTTACTTAAAATTTTCCGAGAAATCTGATAAAAATAAATTCATGCACAGGCTCTTTGGTCCAGACACGGCTTGTTATTTCGGTCCTCAAATTAATTTTCCTTAATAAACCAACTAATCCCTTTTCTTTTGCGTCTGAGACAGCTAAAATCGGAATCAATGGCACGGGGATATGATTTTTTGAAAAAATCGATGAAAATTGCAATTTTTTGGACCACCCTAACACCGTGTAGGTCACCCTAATATGCAAAAAAAAAAATACGGGTCTTATTATTTTGGCCAAATTTTGACCCCGATCGGAGAACTTTTTTTCGAATCATACTGTTTTCGTGGGGAATTGCTGATAGTTACCTAAAATAAAATAAGAATGAAATAACGAGCCATAGATTTCAATGAAATATTTTCAAAAAGCATGAGTTTCCAAGATTTCTTTTTGTCTAATAAAAGTGGTACTGCACACCGACACTTTACAACACTTTATTTGTTCGAACTGGTTCAGTCATGCTAAAAATTATAATCAGGAACTGTTGATTGCACGTCTACTTCCATGCAATTTGTCCATATTTTTCAAGCCGATATCAAAGATGGGATTGTCGAGTTTAGAAATCTAATTAAGTTGATAAATGCGATAATACATGGGGAAGCTTCCTTCCGGAAGGTGAGGCAAGTGTTACAAGCTAAGAAAATGCTCGCCCATTTAAAACGTCAAAAATCTGTCGGATTTTTCAATAATCATCTTATTCATGGTAACTAAGACTTTGATAGAACAAGTTATTAACAGTTTGTTTTGTACAATAGAAAATAGATTTTAAAATTATTGATATTCAATACGTTCTACTCAACTAGTGGGGCAAGATGAACAACCGGTTTTGGCAAGAGGCAATACTTAACTAATAATTTGATCGTTTTTAAGAAAAAAAAAAAACAAATAGTAAACTATCATAACATTCATACAATCCAGACTCGATTATCTGAAGTCCTTGGCTGCAGATTATCACTTCGGATAATCGAAACTTTGGATAATCGAATCACGAAACGTTGTTTTATTTTTGATTGTTGAGCTTATCACCAATAAACTACTCTAAAGTAATTAGTATTTTTGAAATCCAAAATGGTGGCCAAAATGGTGGTAATTATTTTTTGGAAAAAATGCATTTTTTAATTTTATAGGTATTTAACCATACAAATTTGATTGAAATGGAGTCTCAGAACTCGAATTTGATGTTTTACGTAAGAAAACAAAAACAAAATACGAAAAAAAATTCTTCGTGATTTGATTGTCCGAAGTCCCAAACATACCTTTGATGGGGACACTATTGATTAAGAAAAATTGGCATTTTGATAATATGAACTTGAAAACAAACCCTAAGCCTTATTTTATGCTTTCCAAATGTTATAAGAAAACAAAAAATAAAATTAAAAAAAAAACCATTCAACCTTCTATCCCGTTACGTCGTTTTGGCGGTTACATGGTAGTAGAATCAAATAATTGCATTGGTAGTAACAATTTCTCACTATAAAATTATCAAATTTGTAAGAATAACGATCGAGTGATTGTTCCTCTTGCCTTGTCTGTTACGAAATGTGCTAATAAATTTTGTTACGTAACGCAAAATTTTCATATAAGAATTCATGAAAATTTGAAAAAAAAACCCTTGCGTTACGCGTTTCAGGGGGGTACGGGAGATTGCTCATCTGTTACGATTTGTTACGTATTAAAAGAACGCTCCCTAAGCAGACAATCTGTCGTGTTGAAAAGTTGATTTGAGTCGCATAGAAGTATTGTAATGGCTGACGTCCAGTTTCACCTTAATCACGATTTCCGTCGGATGGTGAAGTAAAGGTCGGCCTCGTCCTCAATTGTTAAATCAGGTGGTTAAGTCATTCCAAATGTAAGAGACTCCTTAAAGTTGGTACAGACAAAAAAGTCACAATGCAATAGCCGTCAGTTCGAATTCCGGTGTGGAAGGGAACTACAACACCAATAATTCTTGTTAGTTATGTTATTTTCCTTTAAGGTGCTTTAAAAACTCGAAACTAATCTTTATTGATTAAGAATGTTTTGTTACTGGATTTAAGTTAAAATGGTGGTGATAAAAAATCGAGAAAATTTCAACAATTCGTAACTCAAATTATGCTGTTAAAATGAAGAAAATTAAAAAAATACGATTTTTTTTGTTTTGATTCGATTCGATCACATAATCAAACTTTGGATAACCGTATTTTCGAATAATCGAGGACTGGACTGTATATCTGGAGTTTTTTTTGAAAAGGTCCAATAAACCAAAATTTTAATTTTAGCTTTTTGGGTGTTTTTAGAACCGCCTTGAGTCAGGGGTATTCAAAAACACCCAAAAAGCAAAAAATGAAAATTTGGTTTATAGGACCTTTTCAAAAAAAACTCCAGATATCTATGTTACTCGAAACTTAGCAATTCTGAAGTTTTTTTTTGAAAAGGACCTATAAACCAAATTTTCAATTTTTGCTTTTTGGATGTTTTTAGAACCGCCTTGAGTCAGGGATATTCAAAAACACCCAAAAAGCAAAAAATAAAAATTTGGTTTATAGGACCTTTTCAAAAAAACCTCCAGAATTGTTGTGTTGAAATTGGAATATCAGTTTACAATCAAATTAGATTTACATGCTTTAAAAAGGTTCCAAATGTAAGAATTTACTCTATAAATCTGTCTGTAAACAGCAATTTAAAAAAAAAGTGATTAGGCTGGTACAAACATTTATAAAAGTTTTTGTCACCCCCCCCCCCTTCAAAATTCAAATTCAAAATATTTTTACATTAAACTTCAAAATTTCAATGAAAATTCAAGTGCAACCAGCTGAAATCAAATTAAAATACATTCTTGTGCGTTTTAAATCATTTTTAGCATGTTTGGATTTATTAAAAAATCTTAAGATTTTTTGAAAATTTTCGATGCAAAATCTTTTTTTTCGATACAATTTTTGTTTTTGTCAGATCTTAGATTTTTTGAAAACTAATGATTGCAAAACAACTGAACTAGTGTAAAATGCATTTTAAAACACTTTTTTCATTTAAATGTGAAGACTATGGCTTGTTATTAAAATTTTTATATTTTTTTATTTTTTTGCCCCCCCCCCCTTGACCTCGGCCAGGGCCGAGGGACAAAAACTTTTTTAAATATTTGCATCGGCCTTATTAAAACTTTTTGCGAAAAAAAAGCTGATCTTAAAATCACGACATGCAAGTGAAAAGCTACTTTAGGGAAATTGATTTTATTGATTTAATTTAATTAGATAAATCAATTGTGGTAATATACTGTTTTGTTTTGGAATCGGAGTTGTGATAAAAAAAAAGAATGTGATAAAATCATTTTTTGTTTACAAGTGCTTTCATTTTTATATAATCATTTGCTTTGTATTTTGTGTCGATACTTGTCGGATCAAAACTAATTTGTAAATTTAATATACTTTACAAACAATTTAACCTGTATACAACTTCTGATACATCATACAGTAATTCCCGAAAAACTTATCCTTGCTAGCCTTCGTCCCAAAATCAACCGGATGCTTGTTCCCGTTAAGCTCGAAGTTAACCCTAATATCGGACTTTTTACTCAGCTTCGCCGCCGGAACTCCCCGCACAAACTTGTCCACAAACACAACCCGGTTAAACTTCTCCACCTGCCGATCGACTTCCTTCGCCAGCTGAATCCTCACACAAATGGCCGCCCGCTCGCAGATCAATATCCGGTGGTTGCTGATGGTTTCGTTCCCGAAGCGAACCCGTTCCGAGTAAACCACCAGCCCGTGACTCGCCACGGAAAGGCTTTCGTCCAGGTTGAACAGGCGATAGTTTTGCATCAACGTTTTGCGGAACGTCGTGATTTGCACCTCCACGAAGGCCAACTTCCGGAAGAGTTCCTTGTCGGTGCCGGCGTTTGAGTCACTGTTCATTTGCTCCGACATGCGCACGATTTGGGTTTGGATGAAGTTTTGGTACTTGTTCCACATTTCCACCGGAAGAAAGGTAAAGTCGTCCGTCGTTTGAGCCACCAAGGTGCTGCTGATTGAGGTGCGCTGGAAGGGGAAACCGATTTGAAGTTTTTGATTTTGGAAAAAGTCATTTTTCACATACCGAAGCTCGATGAATGTTTTTCATGATTCCGGCAGCCTTTTTGAAGTGCTTCAAATAGTCGTTGTAGATGTCGAACAGGTTTTCCTGGAATGCACAAAAGTAATATAAGAAAATTTATAATAACTAGGGGAACAGCATCTAATTCCAGCGTGCCTCTAATGTTGGCAGGTCAGAATTTTGAAATTCAATTAATGTTTATTAAAAGCGTTTTCAACTGAAATCGAGTGATAAATAGCTCAATAAGAAGTGAGCAAGCAAGTTTCTACCAAAAGTTTTGCAAAATTTGTTGTTTAAATAGTGAAAATCAGCAAATTGGATGGAGTTAGGAGCGAGAGCTTAACCTGCCAAACATACAAGAATTTCCCCTATAAGATTTTGAAAACCGTTATCAGAGGTGAATCGAGACATTATGGAACCTACCTGAAAATACAAAATAAACAGCTCACACAGCTCGTCGATTCCTACGCCAGCCTGGGCAAAGTCCTCGTAAATCCTCTTGGAATGAACCTCCACCATCCGATCGTAAACATCAATAAAGTTTCGAATCTTCTCCGCCAATCCATCAGGCAGCTGATTGAAGTAATACTTCCTATTTGCCGACAATATCTGGCAGAAATGCTTCTGCGCAGTGATCAGGCTCTGTACTGGATTGTCCGGATCCCTAGAATTGAAACAAGCTACCGTTTGCAGAGCAATATTCTTCGTTCAAACACTTAAACCCATTACCAATCAAGCGCAATGAAGGGTAAGAATTACAACACGAGGAGACACGATGTTTATGAAAGGCACATGTATTTTCGCTTAAATAACAACACTTTTGATACTAAATCTAAACAGTCAAGCCGCAGCACGATGAAGTAGACGAAACTACAACGCAACGTACCACGTGGTTTGAGAGGTTGACTCGTAGCTATCACCTGAAAGAAAAGAACGTCACTAAGTCAACAGACCAACCTCCACGCCTCTAACAAAAACACTCACGACTGCCATTGCTGGCCACCGAGAAGGTACTCTTGGTGCTGGCAACACTGCCCCGGTTGATGGTCATCACACTCGGAACCCTCTGCTCGTACCGCAGGTCCTTGTTCCTGTTGATCGTCTTGACCCGGTTGCGTTCCTGCATGGCAAAGCTCTTCATCACCTCCTCGATGTACCCGGCCAGCTTCTGGACGGACCCGATGTCACTGCCGGAGATCTCCACCTCCTGGATGCCTCGTTTTCGGGCAAACACGCACACCCGCGACTTGCCGTCGTTGTACAGCCCCACCTCGGAGTCCTCGTAGTGGCCCCGGTACTCCAGGTACTCCTTGATCTTCTCCGTGTAGATGATGCACTTTTCGAAGAAGAACATCTTGCCCGGGTAGCGCCGTCGCCGGTCCCAGTCGTAGATGTCCACTTCGAACATTTTGCGGAACTTGCCCTGGTGGAAGAGGTTCAGCTGGAAATTGCAATTGAAGGAGAGTTTATTAGTTATTTGGTTGAGTGTTGGTCACAAGACTTCCCATGTTAGATAAGGTATTTGTAGTTATTTGAAAATATGTATTGATTATGTTAAATAAACCCATCTTGTAACCACCATGCTATTGATTCCTGAAATATGAGACCATCTACACCATGCGAACATTTTTATTTTGAATTGATAGTAAGTGATGGATAGGTGACTAGTAGGGTGCCCGGAAAAAATGACCCCCTGCTCCACAGGCGGAAAACGGTTTTTTTGGGATTTTTATTCATCTCTCAAATTTTTAGTTTTTGCTTTTTGGGTGTTTTTAATACCCCTGACTCAAGGCGGTTTCAAAAACACCCAAAAAGGAAAAACTGGAAATTTGGTTTATAGGACCTTTTTAAAAAACTCCAGATCTGTGCAATTTTTGAGCGAAATTGGTTGATATTAACCCATTGATACCCGAGCCTAAAGTTAGTGAAAAAATGGTTTTCATACAAAAATGACATTTTTAAATCGCTAATAACTTTTCAATATCGAGTTTTACAGTTTTGGTGTGTTCTACAACGTTGTAGAGCATTAAATTTCCAATGAGAATGTAATTTTTGGGAATATTTGGACGGAAGTAACGCCACGTGTAGACCAAACGGTAAGAAAATTTGATTTTTCATACATTTTTTCGATTTTTTTCCATACAAACTTCATCACCGAGTATCAATAGGTAAATAGGCTTATATCAGTAAGCCCATACATCCAATTGAAATGTGGTCAAAGACAAACTTATGGGAAATTGGACGAGCTTTCCGGTAAAAATATTTACGAGACTGAAAAACCAAGTCTGTCATATAGAATTTGCCAAAAATCATCAAAAAACCTATTTTTTCAACATTTTTATTTTTAAAACCGCTGTAACTTCACAAGGATTGGACTTAGGACAATGGTCAATATGGAGACTTTTATGTAAAATTGTCTGGAGAATCGATTCCCGTATTCGGTATTTGAAAATTTTGACGTTTAGAGCACTTTTCAAAAAACCAGTTTCAGTAAATGATTTTTGTATATTTTTAGGTGAGTTGCTCCATCCTACATTTTTCGTGAGTCTTTTTTTAACATCTTAGGCTATCTTCACAAAAATTTGAACGAAAAAAAATCGTGGGCTCCCCCTCAAATTTGACTTAAAAGTCAAAAAAAAAAAACTTAAAAATCAAAAACTCTCATAAAAGTTGAATGTTTTTTTCTTTCAGTGTATTTTTATCGAAAAGCCCGTCAAACTTCCTACAAGTTTGTCTTTGACCACTTTTTGATACGATGCAACTACTTCGAGATACAGAAATATTTATATTCCGAATTACAAAAATATTTAAAACACTTACGCCCTTCTCAAATGTCATTATCGTGTGGAACTGGCTCCATATACATAGAAATGGCTTATATAAGCGTAGGATAACATGTCTACAAAGTTTCATTGAAATCGGAGAGGGTCGAGAAAAAAGTTCCTGAAAAAATCCTGTTTTGGGCTGGAATTGCTCTTAAGTATTTAAAGTATTTTAAGTATTTTGAGTATTTTAAGTATTTTAAGTATTTTAAGTATTTTAAGTATTTTAAGTATTTTAAGTATTTTAAGTATTTTAAGTATTTTAAGTATTTTAAGTATTTTAAGTATTTTAAGTATTTTAAGTATTTTAAGTATTTTAAGTATTTTAAGTATTTTAAGTATTTTAAGTATTTTAAGTATTTTAAGTATTTTAAGTATTTTAAGTATTTTAAGTATTTTAAGTATTTTATGTATTTTATGTATTTTAAGTATTTTAAGTATTTTAAGTATTTTAAGTATTTTAAGTTTTTTAAGTATTAAAAATATGTTTTTTTATTGAAAACCATTTTATTTCAATATGATAATTCCTTTATGCTTAGTACAACCATCTACCATGAATGAAATCATAAAAAAATCATTTAGCAACAACTTCATGTCATATGCAAAGCGCTCAAAGAAATCAAATATTTGAATGCTTTGAGTTGTGGTTTTATTAAAGAGTGTTTCAAGTAAAAAAGCACTAGAAGTCAGATTTTTAAGGTACAATCAATGCTTATCCTTATTCATAAGTTGAAATCAGTAAGACTTGTTATGGCAAAAGTTTGCCATGAAAAATATATTTTTTGCGATTCCGTCGTGAAACTACTTACTTTTCCTGTCATTCTTGAACGACGAAATAGTCTTCTTTTCTGTACCAAAAATAACAGAATCGACTAGCAACACTTTTCAAAATAAATGCTGAAAAGTTCTACTTTTAAGCACTCAAACGGGTGCTGAAAAGTTGAACTTTTCAGCACTTGTTTCGAAAAGTTACACTTTTCAACATTTTTTTGATTTAAACGATTCATTGACAAAATACATGAAAATTTGACATAAAATTTTACTCATTGTGTGTTTTTTTGGAATTGCAAAAAATGCTGTATGGAACTCGTTGCAAAACTTGATTTTTTCAGCACTCTTCGTATTTATCCAACTCGGTGAACCTCGTTGGATAAATGTACGACTCGTGAAGAAAAAATCCTCTTTTTGCAACTTCTTGCATAAACTACTATTCTGCATGTTTTTTTTTCATTTCATCTTTAGGTCGATGCAAATATTTAAAAAAGTTTTTGCCCGCGGCTCTGACCAAGGTTGAAAGGAAGTGGTCAAAAAAATTGAAATATTAGGCCTTAGTCGCAACATTTGAATAAAAAAGTGTTTAAAAATACATTTTAAACTAGTTCAGTTGTTTTGCAATCAAAATCTTTAAAAATATTTGTACCAGCCTTATCTGTTAATGTGTTTCTTAATCATATTTGCTGGAATCAGTCTCAGAGACAAATTTAAAGGTTTTATGGTTACGGAGCATAGATTTTTCTCACTGTCCATACACTTTGATTTAATCAATAATAGGTACTTCTCAAGGAACTAATACCAATGATATTTTGTTTTTAAATTGGTACGATTTGAAAGACAGCAAATTTATATATTTTCTTAAAAGTGGATGATTTTTTACAAAAAGTCAAACCATTAACCGATCCTTATACTCATTTGGACCATTAAAAATGTTGTTCTATACAAATTTGTTGCAAAAAATAAATCAGAAGCAGGATCAGATTTTTTTTATTTTTTTTTTTCAATTTCCCGAGACTTCCCTGGATTTGTTGAAAACTAACCGTTTTTCGTAAATTTTGTAATCCCGGGAAATTTAACGCTCTAGTAAAAAAGTGAAGTTCAGCAGAATTGGAATATATGTAGTAGGATGTAACAAAAATGACTTTTTGGCGGGCATTCAAGCGTTTGTTCCGGTGGGCATACTAAGCCCAAATCCAAAATATGAGCTTGATTGGACGTAACAGGAGCTGGCGCTTCGCCCTTCAATTTTAAATGGGATTTAACCCGTAAAAAAAGATTTTTTCAACAATGTCACTTTTTGAAGCATTTTGGCCATTGAAGCGTTTACCAAAAACATCACTGGCGTGTAGGCCAGATCCTTGCGCATCTTTTGGTATATATAACATTGAAATTTGGAGCACCCTGGAGCTCGGCACAGACCTTCAAAGTTTGGCATTTTTTCAAAAAATCGGTCCCAACAAAATCAAATGGCGTCTAGGGCGTCGCGAGGCGCGACGCATATCTTTTTTGCCGGGACCGATTTTTCGAAAAAATGCCAAACTTTGAAGGTCTGTACCGAGCTCCAGGGTGCTCCAAATTTCAATGTTATATATACCAAAAGATGCGCAAGGATCTGGCCTACACGCCAGTGATGTTTTTGGTAAACGCTTCAATGGCCAAAATGCCTCAAAAAGTGACATTTTTGAAAAAATCTTTTTTTACGGGTTAAATCCCATTTAAAATTGAAGGGCGGAGCGCCAGCTCCTGTTACGTCATATTTTGGATTTGGGCTTAGTATGCCCACCGGAACAAACCCTTGAATGCCCGCCAAAAGGTCATTTTTGTTACATACTAATATGTAGTACAGTATATAAGAACAGAAAAATTGTATTTGCCTAAATAAGCAGAAATAGGCTAGCAAAATGTCCTGGCTTGGTTCGATTACGCATGGAATGATTCATGAAACTTTGAGGTAATTTGACAAAACTGTAACTATCACCAGTGTTGAATTTAGTAATGAAGGGCTTATAAGATTTTTAATGAAGATTAAACTGTTACCACGTGATATTTTCCCCAGACTGTTGCCACTCACGGGTTTATTTTTCTCGTGATTCTTGTTACTACGCGCTCGAAGGATTAACACCGGTTGGGGATCTACTACGGGACTGAGCAAGGGGCTAAGCGCTATCGAAAACGAACTGATCAGGTCTGCTTGCATCGAGTACGAGTCCTGTTTTTGGGCACGGGTTAATCTTTTAAAAAAGTTAAACTTAATAAGAAGCCTCACCTCGTAGCACTCCTGAATGTCGTTGATGCTCATGGCTTCGTTGACCACGTCGATGAACCGCTCGAGTCGCTTTTCAGCCTTGCACAGGATTCCGATCTCGTCCTTGACCGAGTCGAGCAGACTGTCGGCGATCAGTTTGAGCACCTCTTTGTTGATTTCGGCCAGCAGCAGCTTGTACCGCGGCAGCCTCTGGATCGGTTGCAGCAGAAAGCTGTTCAGGCCGAGTTTGTCCTCGACGGCGTGTTGGCGCTCCTGGAAGAACTCCAGGTTTTTGTTGCAAATCTTCTCCGATTTGGGCCGGTTTAGCGCGAATAGAATGTAACAGTATAACCGGTCACTTTCGATGAACTTGATGAAAGTTTCGGCGATTCCGGCGATGCTGGCACGGTTTTCGCGAAGCTTCGGAAGGAATATTTCACGGTGGAACTGGTAGATTTTTTCGATGTTGCCGAAGATGTGGTACCGCTGGCCGCGTAGTGCCATCGGCAGGTCCTTCTGGTGCATCACGCTGACGTAGTCCTCGATGCCTTTGCCCAGTGTGTTTACGTAGTTTTCCTCGTTGTCGAGGAGCTCCTTCATGATGTTGGTGATGCGTCTGAAAGAAGGGTATAGTTGCTGAACATTTGAAAAACGGTGTTATGGGTTTACATATTGAAAAAACAGAAACATACTCAGACTTTATCGACGTATCCGAACCCGGCCTGGAACCACTCATGACGGCAGCAACTTCTTCGTGATCGTCGTCCGTGGAATCAAACGAATCCGTGTCGGTATCGAACTCATCATCGTCGTAATAACTACTGCCGACCTCCTCATGAGCCACAAACGTATTCCTCGCCTCTGCCACCGTCGCCAGCGCTTCCGTAGCTTCTTCTGCTAGTTCGAAATTTCTGAAATTTAAAAGGAAAAAGAAGAAAATTTGTTATATTTTATTTGCAATCATCTGCATAAAAGAAACAAACAAGCGTGACTAATCCTCGATCGCTGCTTGAAGAAAAAAAAGCAGCTGAGCTCTGGACGTCTGGAATGGATCGTTGATAAGAGAGTTGTGTGCGGTTCAGTTGGGTGGGAATTGAACGCCATACAGAGGGGGGCAAACGTGCGATTCGAAGCAGACTGGAGTCGCTTCTCGGAAATGCGATGATTCATCCCAAGTGAGTGGGATTTGCAAAAATAGTACATGCCGGTATACTGTTTGACGCCAGCTCGCTTTTGTTTAGTTAATGATAATGAATTTGGCGCACGTTTTGGGTTCGTTTTAGGGAGTGATTAGTGTATGGTGAAAGTGTTTTGGATGTTATCGTCATATTATTAATACATGAATTGTGATAAACAGAACTTTGGCTGCTGAAAATACATTCAACTTTATTCATTATAGATTATGACCTGGTTTACGAAAGAGTTATTCCAGCTCGTGTCCCGCCCGTGTGGATCAATCGGACCACGCACTGGACTCACAATCCAGGGGTTGCCGGTTCGAATCCCGCGGCGGACGCTCTCAAAATTCTAAGAGTAAAGATAGGTATCCGGCGCCGTCGCTCCGTGCCGTACTCAAGCACTTAGGAGCCCAGGGCGGCGAAGCCCTTGTAGTTAAAAGGAAGACACTAGTGGTTGGTACTAGCAATGGTAGCCGACAGCTATAAAGTCAACTTCGTTTTTTATTCCAGCTCAAATCAGGATTTTTCTGGTACTTTTTTACCCGACTCTCTCTGATTTCAATGAAACTTTTCAAACATGTTATCCAAGGCCTATATAAGTCATTTTTGTGTATATGGAGCCAATTGTACTCAAAAATTATATTCGAAAAGGGCGTAAGTTATTTTAATAATGTTGTATTTTCTAATTTAAAAATCATTGCATCAAACAGTGGTCAAATACAAATTTGGAAATTGGACGAGCTTTCCGAAAAAATACACTGAAATAAAAAAAACCACGCCACTTCTATGAGAATTTTGATTTTCATGTTTAAAAGTAAATTTATGGGTGATGTCACGATTTTTTTTTCGTTCATTTTTTTTGAGAAAATAGCCTCAGATGTTACAAAAAGACTCTCGGAAAATGCAGGATGGTATGTCTCTCCTAAAAAAAATATAAAAATCATTAACTAAAACTTCAAAATTATCATAAACATACATTTACATCATAAACATACATTACATAAAAGTCTTCATATTGACCACCGTCCTATGTCCAATTCAGTGGTTTTAAAAATAAAAATGATGAAAAAATAGGTTTTAGGTGGTTTTTGGCCATTTCTATATGACAGACTTAATTTTTCAGTCTCAAAAATATTTTTACCGGAAAGCTCGTCCAATTTGCCATAAGTTTGCCTTTAACAGCATTTGAATTGGATGCATGGACTTACAGATATAAGCTTAATTACATTGCTCATTACTGAAAATAGTATATTTTCTAAGTTTGGCAGAAACCTGGATAGTAAATAAGCTTACGTAAATATTAAAACGAGTCAAATAAAAAAAAAATGGACGAGCTTTCCGGTAAAAATATTTTCGAGTCTGAAAAATCAAGTCTGTCATATAGAATTGGAATTCACAAGGATTGGACAAAGGACAGTGTTCAATATGGAGATTTTTATGAAAAACTGTCTGGAAAATCGATTCCAACTATCGGTTTATGACAAATTTTGAGGTTTAGACCTCTTTCAAAAAACAGTTTTAGTTAATGATTTTTTTTATTTTTTTTTTTTTTTTGAGAGACATACCATCCTGCATTTTTCGTAACATCTTAGGCTATTTCCTCAAATATTTCGAACTAATAATTTCGTGAAATCACTTTAAATATAACTTATAAACTTAACAATCAAAACGTTTCTTAATCCACCTTAAGGCCTTCCTCACATTCATGTTGTATTTTAGGTTGTATTTTCAAATTAATTTAGGACCTTTTTTTTTTTTTTTTTAACCACATCTCCAAAATAAAGGAGAAAGGGATGGCTCTAATTGAATTTAAAAGTGCTGATATGCCAATATTAGGTGCACGATGCAATTGCATGCTGTCCCCCTATTCTTAGTAAACTATGTCTTATGAGTTGTATATTTCAGTAAAAACTTCATGTAAATCTTTGTCGATACAAAATGATGTATTCAGCAACATAATTAATACAGACTTTTTCTAGAAGAGACGTAGACACTACCAAAGCAATGTGGCAATCGGGCGATACTCATGCTGCGCGACTCTCGCGCGTAAGCAAAAAGACCCGGCCTTTGAGGTTAGGCAAAAATTACCTTTTTGCCTTTCTTACTAAAGAAAGGTATAGGTTTTACTTTATGGCTGGACGTCATTTTCATCTTCGTAAATAAGACGATACAGCATGAATATTAATCGGAAAAATCGCCAAAAATTCACACTGCATTGATTTTCGACGCTTCGTCGCCATGTCGCCATGTCGCCATGTCGCCATGTCGACAAGTTGTCAAGTTGAGCTTCGAATACTGGCGCTAGAATGCTGGCGCACATATGTTTTGGTTCGACTTATACTCGTTTGTAGTAGCTTGTCTACCGATGTTTCCTTCAACATGTAAGATATCGTAGCTTTTCGGTTTCTTTTGATCTGTCCGTTTTTGCATAAATGTCCAATGTTTATGCAAAAACTTTTTTGACATAGGACATTCATCCGAGTACAAACAATTTGTTTCCCGTGTGCTCCTTAAATCGCCTTTAAGTAGGCTTCATTTGTCGTGTAGTTTTATTTAACAGAGTTCATTGGATTCCAATAGGAGCTTTCTAAGCTTCTAAGCTTTATATCGTTTTCAAAGTTTTCAATGCTCGCAATGCAAGCTTCCCACTGTGCAGTTAACTCGGGTTTGCTTTGCGCCTGCTTTGTTCGGTTTTTGGGCTCGTACCAAAACTAGAACACCAAAACCGCGGTGTGTGTCATCACTTGCGCATTCGAAGCTATATTCTATTAGTGAAAATTGCGTTTTCAAATTCTTTTAGAAAACATATCATTATAATACCTTGCTTTCATCATAAGATTTTTTGTATCAAGTCGATGTTGTGAATTGAAAGAAGTTATATTCTTAAGTAGGAAAGGCTCTATCTCACCCCTGGTGGGATTAAATCGGGTTTTTAGTAGCTACAAAAAAACTTTTTCATGACATAACTTTATAAGTACTTCACTAAACAGAATAAAATTTAATAGGGTTTAGGGGACCCCAAAAGGAACAAAATTAGGCGGATCCGGCCAAAATCGGTTCAGCCAGTTCTGAGACAATCGTGTGGAAAAAAATCATGTCTACACACATCCCCACAGACATTTGTTCAGAATTTGATTCTGAGTCTAAAGGTATACTTGAAGGTATATCTAGGAGGTGTATTTAAGAAGTTCATTTTTCGAGTGATTTTATAGCCAGGCCTCAGTAAGCTGAGGAAGGCAAAAATCTTATTAAAGTGGCGTAGTTTTTTCTTCCGGTGTATTTTTTCAGAAGCCCCAATTTTCTACAAGTTTTTTCTTTGACCACTTTTTGATACAATGCATTGGCTTCGAGACGCATCAGTTTTTAAATTATGAAATCAAATCAAACCATCCAAATGTTATTTTTGAGTACAATTGGGTCCTAAAATTAAGCTAAAATTTTCGATATTATTGTTCTTAATGATAAAGCTTATTTCTTTGAGTACTATGACTTTTTGTGCGGCCTCAAAGGATCTAAAATGGATTTTTAAATCAATGTTCAAAAGTTAACTACGTGATCAAAAATGGTTTTAAATCATGTTTTTTACCATTGTACATAAAAATTGACATAGGGCTTTAGGACCCAATTGGCTCCATGTACACAAAAATGGCTAATATAGGCCTAGGATACGAAACTATTGGCACTACGCCCCCCGGGGCATGGCCTTCCTCTAACGTGGGATTTCTGCTCCAGCGCCTCTGACGAGACAGGAGAAAAAAAGGCCTAGGATAACATGTCTGAAAAATTTCATTGAAATCAGAGAGGGTCGGGTACAAAAGTACCAGAAAAAAATCCTGATTCTAGCGAGAATTGCTCGAAAACGATTTTGAATTACAAAACTGGAATGGATCGTTGATTACAAGACAAGTTTTATTTTTGCATTGTAAGGAAAATTTAATGTACTTTTCAATTCTACATTAACCCAGAAGGGTAGTTTTTCATTTGAAATAAAAAAAATAATTTTAATATTTCGTGTTTTTTTTCTAACTTTGCAGGGTGTTTTTTTTAGAGTGTAACGATGATCAACAAAGTTGTAGATCAGACAATTAAAAAAATTGATATTTAAACAAAGGGAATTTTACGAAAAAAAAGTTTTGAAAAAGTTACTTTTTGCGTTTCTCTTTGTTTCGTCGTCCGTGTCTGTCGCGGGTGACCATGAACGGTCATGATCAGCAAACTCCACTGATTTTGCGTTCTGGACCACTTGTGTACAATGTCCGAAACAATATTGCATAAAACAAAACGTCCGTCATGCCCTTTAGCTCAACAGTTAGCATTTTCTCTTTACTAAACATATACATTATTTGAAAAATTCATGCACAGTTTACCCGACGCCGTGCCTTCTGATCAACGATGATATAGAAAGGGCTTTTAAAATCACATAACAAACCATGTAATCTTAATTAAAGCACAAAAAACACCAATCATTGAAAAAATATGCCCGAAATACGAATCCCAAGGCCACGACGCAATTGATTCCATAATCTTCTAGCACTTTTTTGTGGCTTCTCGCGCGTCTATTTGTTTACCAATCTCCTCCACGAACACCACACGACTCAGTTAGTCAAAATTAAGTGTTGTGATAAAAAGTTATTTTAGAAAATTAGTAATTTTAATGAGTGTAACTTTTTTCCAGAATTGAAAAAGTACAATAAAAAATTGTTTTTTTTCGTATCCTTGCAAAAATGCTCATTTAGCGCTACTTTCTCTTCCTCGATATTCGTTCGCTATTGAGAATTTCATATGTTTGGCAGATTAAGTATATGGTCCTAATTCCTTTCAATCCGCCGATTTGTTTTGCATAACATTCGAGAAAAACTTGCTCTCTCACTTCCCATTAAGCTATTTGATACCTGATTTTGCAAACTACACCCAAACGAAAAATATATCTCAAAATCTGCAACAGTGAATTTGCTGCAGAAAATGTTATATTTTATTACATTTTTTGCAGCAAGCCCATAGATCATTTTTGCCCGCGTGTAAACACGTCAGCGATCTGCAGTTCTCACTAACACATAGAATGCTGGCGCGTCCCCGAGCAACAATCTAGAGAGAACATTATGTTCGCGCTCTGTCCCTCACCATTCATCAAGCGTCCATGGCGCGGTGGTAGCGTGTCGGATCAGCAACCTAGATGTCGATGGTTCAATCCTCGTTCTGTTAAGGTTTTTTTTTCTGCAATACAATCAATCTGCAATCGGTAATGTCAATAATTGTCGGTAACGGGCAAAAATGTCATACCCCTATATCGCAAAAAATGCATGAGGACAGTTTTCATGCAGATTCTGATATACTTTCATGCTGCCATGCATCAAAATCATGCGACCGCCGGTTGGGTGTTGCGTCGTTACAGAGAAATCGACAAATTAGAAAAACGTAACGCATCGCCAGCATTAGGTGCCGGATGGAATTACATGCTGTTACCCTATTAATGGGAAATTTTATATCTATTATGAACGTACATTTTGAAAGATATTTGCAACAGTCTAATTACCTTAATCTAAACGAGTCATAGCAATTATGTGAATAAGGATATCCAGAATCAGAGCAATAGTTTGAATCAGCAACATTGTTTGTATACCTTTAAAAACAGTACTGATTCCTTCACTCACCTTTGCACCGTCTCCCTCTCACACTCATCCTCCGATATCTTATCACAAGCCTCTTTGTTATCAGCTGCACCCTCATCAAGGTGATTCCCACTGCCAAGCTGGTGTCGATCATCACCTCCACCACCATCGTCGACTTCTTCCTTGCACTCCACCGACTCAATCTTGGCCGTTTTCACCCTCCTCACGCCAAGTTTGGCCGAAACTCGCTTTTTCACCATAATCTCTTCGTAGATATTCTCAATCACCTGGACGGCGTCATCCATCTTTTCCTCCTTCACTAATCCACCTCCCTCACCTTCCTCACTTTGACCCACACTAACACTCCGCACGATACCCCCAACTGGCACCACTTCCGGCTCTTCCGGCTCCTCCCGATTCGCCCGCTGAACTTCCCGCAAATCCCACTCCGAGTGGTACGCCGGAATCGGTGAACAGTGGCCACTTTCGTCGCTTCCGGTGCCGTGGCAGGTCAGGTTCTCAAAGTGCTGCGTCAGCCGACTCACGTACGACGATCTTTTGCGACCTCCGCCGGCCGGAAATCGCTTCTTGACGCCCGCGATCGACGGCAATGTAGACAACGACGACGACGACGAGTTGCTCTGAGTGCCGTCTTCGACGCAAATGCCGCTGTCCCGGGAGATGCGGTTCGTCTTGATCGCGGGCCGGCTGTTGCTACTCATTATTGTGCTGTGTTTGCTGACGACTTGCTAAGTTGTAGTTGTAATGTTTTGCACTGTAGTAATTAGTTGGGATGTGCTCGGACTAGCGTGCACTGTAGAATTCCGACAAAACTCTGGAAGGGCGGAACGAAACGATGCACTGCGATTTATGTAATATAACTGCTTCTTTGTCGCAATCAGCGATAAAGTGTGGGTTTGAGTAGGGTTGTTTGGGCTTAGAAGTGATAATTGATATTAATTATGAGTAGTTTTTGGAGAGAAGCTTCTTAAGTTTTTTGATTTGGCCTCGTAGGCACACCTTGAAATATACCTAAAAAAAAAAAAAAAAAACTGAGCAAACAAATAAATGTTAGGGAATTCTCCGCCAACTCACACAGCAGTTGTCCCGATCCCTCTTCAATTTGCGTGAAATTTTGTCCCTGATCACAAATCAAAGCTCCATTTTTGATATCTCGTGATGAAGACACGGTACGACAATTTCCTTTTTTTAAATAATCGAAAAAAGACATGTTTTTCAATAATTTGCAGCCTGAAATGGTGATATTAGGAAATTCGGTGTTAAAGGGACATTTATAATAATAATAAGAAGCCCGATTTGATGGCGTACTCAGAATTTCGAAAAAATAACAATGGTTTCGAAAATTCTGTAATTTTTCGTTACTTAATAGTCAGGACCCGGTGCCTGCAGTTCCCGTTACAGTTTATATGGAATTCCAATAAGAATGTAACAGAAAAATCAGGCTTCGGGTCCAGACTGTTAACTGTATAAAAAAGGAGCATGTCATTTAATTCAAAATTTAATGTACTTTTTGAATCTTTCGTTTTACGTTTTTTTTTTCTTCGGAATTTTGAGTATGCCATCAAATCGGGCGTCTAATTTTACATAAAAGTCCCTTTGACACCAAATTTCTATCTCGTCACCGTTTTTTTTTTCTTAACTTATTTTTATTAGGTCCTTTTTGATGCTGTGACCAGGTTGGGACCGAGGATCACTAAAACAATATATAATAACAAAAAAAAAAAAAAAAACTCCTTAAATTCCATACTTGGAGATCATGTAACTGACGAGGGTTACTTGGTTCAAGCGGGTCTTGCAGGTATTGAACCTGCCGATGTACTCGGAGAAAATCCCCCACAGCTCAGCCGAACTGTAGAGTACCTCCCCGGCTTCCTTCTCCGTGGCTCTACCGTCTCGGGGCCCACCTTGGCTGATTCCTGCGGGTCGAGGGCGATCCTTCAATTTTCCGTCCGGAACTGCGCCCGGCAGCGGAGGAAACTCCGCCGGCGTGAACGCCGGAACTGCTGGACTCTGCTTCTCTACCTTCCTTGCCGGCGGTTTTGGTTGGGGCAGCTGCGGTCCGTAGCTTCGTGGGCACCAGAGCAATTGGCACACCGCTTTGGCTGGGCTTCCTGGACTTCGCACTCGTCCGTCTTGTGGGGACCCCCACAGTTGTTGCACCTGCCCTTGAGGTGACAGTTCCTGGTTCCATGACCCAGCTGCAAGCAGTTCCTGCACTGGGTCACGTTCGGTCGCTTGTTCCGGTAGGCCTCCCACCGGATGTGAAATCTTCTCAAGCGCTTGATTTCACTCAGCTGCTTGAGGCTGATGTACCCCTTGGGGAACGTAACAATGTACGGGGTTTCCTCTGACGAGGCGAACTCTCCCTTTCTCTTGATGGCGTGCACCTCCACAGCATCCAGGTTTTGCGATTCCTTGAGGTTCTTCTTGACGAATTCAGGTGAAGCCGACGGAAGTCCTCGGACGACGACGCGGAGTTGCCGCTCGCTTCGTTTCTCGTTAGCAATCAGCGCGGTCTCAAAACGCTCCTCGGAGGAAAACAGCAATTTGATCCCAAACGGAGTTAGCTTGTAACTTGGCTTGGTTGTGCACGGCGACATTACAGTCCTCAGCTTAGCGTAGCTCGTATTCTTTACCACCAGAGGTGGTGGTTTCTTGGCCACTGGAACCACTGGAACCGGTGAGACGCTTCCTTTCCCGGCTGGGATACCATTGTTATTGTTGTTGTTCCCAGACAGCGGGCTGAACTTGTTGTTGTTGATAAGATTCTCCTCTGGGCTATCCCCGACAACGGCTCCGTTGCTGGTCTTCCTCCGCTTCCCCGTTCCATTTACGGAACGAAACTCGTCCCCGTCGGAGGATTCTTCCACCTCCATCCGTAAGCACTGTGCCGCGCCACGAAAACAGCAGAAAAAAACAATCGCTGTCTCCGGCTGTCAGACGTAAACTTGTATCTCATCACCGTTTCAGGCCTTTCTTTTTTTGCATGTTAAAACTACGTTTACGACACGACTGTCATCCACATACAAAGCGAGTGAAGTCAAAATCGAACCAAGATCGAATCAAGTTTTAGCACGTGGCATTTGAAAAGGTCGTATGCGCATCGGACATAAATTACATAAATGAAAACTTCTTTTCGTTTTTTTTTCTTTAGAAAGATTTATGTTTAATTTCAAATTTGAACTAAGGGAACAGCATATGATTCCATCGAGAACCTACTGTTGGCATACCAGCACTTTGGTGTTCAGTTACAGCTAGTTTAAAGCATTTTCGACAGAAATTTAGCTAGTATTCTGAATGCGTAATTCATTTTAATACAACGGACAGGAAATATCAAACAAATTTTATTTTGTTTCAAGGAAACTGAAGCTATTCATTTTTTAGTTCAGTTCAGAGTGTTGTGTTGTGTTGTTTTTCTTGAATGGCCAAGTAGAACTTTGTTTTATTCATCTAATAAATGTTAAATGTAAAAAATATCGTAATGATTGTAACGATCTCGCATATATATGCAAAAAATCGAGGTAGAAACTACCAAAAAACATATTTTGAGAAAAAAAGTTATGTTTTTATTTCATACGACCTTTTCAAAAACCATACGTAAACAATATTGACAGCACCTCTGGTGGGGACTTCAGGAAACTGCATACGTGTCAGATCCCTGGTTAAAATATGAAAGGGGTCGTACCGCCCCTCCGTCACGAGATATCAAAAAACGGACCTCGGATTCGTGATCAGAGACAAAAGTTATCCCTCAGGACAAAGTTTCACGCAAATCGGAGAGGGGTCGGGGCAACTGCTGTGTGAGTTGGCGGAGAATTACACAATATTATTTAATCTTTTGCAATTGTTTGTTGCATTCAAAATGGAAAGTAGCTGTGTTCGTAATCATTTTAACAAGTTTTTCAGATACTTTAATTTTAAAATATGAAATGATTTTATTGCGCACTACGCCACTACGTGAATGAAAACCATTTTGTAGATAATCTTTTAAGATTGTACTGAAGTAAATGATAACGGAGGGTGTAATTTTATATCGATCGTTTTTAGTTTGTTATTTACATATAGAATATTTTACATCGCTAAACCTAACATCAAATGTATGTTTTGCGCTGTATCACAAGTGATTCACAATGTTCATGACATTTCGGAATTCTTAGAATTCGATAACCCTGCCCGGATTGATATCGCTGAGCCATTTTTGTCACTTCTATGTATTTGTGAAGCTTAAGTCTACTATTCCAAATCGACATTGTCGTGATATCTTGTCGCATGTATCGAGAAAAGCGCGTTTTAATGTTTGACCTAGAACAGCGATTCTCAACGGGGGTACCGGGCCTACTTGATTTACATGGCAGGGGGTACCGGCCTAGAAGAAGGTTGAGAATCGCTGACCTAGAATACACATTAATTAGAGCACACAATATTAACAATAACATACTCGTTTTGTCTGGTTGACCATTCTGTGCATTTTCCCGAAATTTGGTTGAATTTAAATGAAATGAAAAGTCCCGAGTTACAATTACAAATGCTTACGATAGTCGGGCATGTACCTGTGTCAAACGCGTTCTGATCTGAAATCCCTTTGGCCAGTTGTCACAAGTTTAGCAATTTTTTAACATGTGACAACAATACACGGAGTTTTCCTGGTTTTTGTAGAATACATCAGGATTGAAATCAATTTTAAGGATCTGTGAAGGTCGAAGTAAGGCACAGAAAGCTGCACAAAAATGCAAAATGGCCCAAAATCGACGTGTGAAAAAATAGCACGGTTACGACGAAAATGTTATAGTGTCCAAACTGATTATTTTTAGTATCAATTTTCCGCATAACTGAAAATTAAAACAAACCTAATCGTTTTTGTTAGCTTCAAACCTTTGAACAACCCTACTAAAAAAAACACAAGAGCCTCTTTTCACGAAGCAGTTTAAAAAAAGAATAAAACGAGAAGGAACCGCTTGTCCACTTGCGATCACGAACTTTTTTCGCACAAAACTCAGTAGCGTAACACGAACGTGCCAACTCGAGCAAAAGAGTAACTACTGAACTGCGACAACGACTCCCACACTTTTGACTAGCTTGCTGAAGCACTCTTCTCTTTTCTTGCTATCAGGCGTTCATTTCGTTATCATTCTTCACATACTCGAGCCCGATTTGTCACTACACAAACTCTCGGCCCTCGGCTTCAAGCTGACCGGACTGTTGCACAACACACAACATTTTTCACTTTGTGCACTTTAAAATGTTTTTACGGAATTGCCCTAGGCCTGAGGTACCAGCACATTTCCAGCTTTCCAACTTTCCACTCTAGTTTTAAACTTCCTCGTCATGTACTGCGTTGTGTATCGACTGCAAGTGACCACTCTCTACCTTCAACTATGCTCAGCTGTTGCTCGGGCTGAATTGCAATCGAGCGAAAATCGCGGTGACCTCCGGCTCTGAAGAGAAAAACAGACCTTCAAAAGCTGAACGCGAAACCGTTGCTGCTGCTGACCAAGGTTGAAATCGACTGTGGAATGACTAATTCGCGACCAAAATATGAGGAACACTTTGGAGGAACGTCAACCAGGTATCAGGTTGGTGGAGTCGTGTTTACCTGAGTAAGCGAACGACCTCCTCGTGCTGCGACGATTCGACGAGCTCGGAAAACAGTGCACAACTCACAGCTGAACACAGCCCATACAACCTTGCTGCCACGCTATCATCATTATCAGGCGCGGTTCGTCATTTGGTCAGGTGGAATGACCCGAGAAGGGGAAGGTACTAACATATCCTAAACTGTCATAAATTTTGAGAAAATGTAGAAAAAAAGACAAATTCAATGCTATTTGTTATTTGTGAAGTTTTCACAACGAAATCATTTGCATCTAAATATATCGATTTATCACAGTGCAAATAATCCAACACCTTAAAAGCCCTGCTCACCATAGTAATGGTATCCAACACACAACGCTCATAACCTGTTTGTATCGGTGAAATCGGTATCGCCGGTATCAGGCACTGATACCTACCTGTGTTTATGTTAGTAAGCTTGTGTGGCCGCCTCCCCGAAATGCACTAATCGCGCGCGAATCATGATAAGGCACGACGCACGACTAGAGAAGGTGTTGATCGCTGTGTCCCGAGTGGTTGGAAATTGTGCGTAGAAGGCAAATTTATAAAACGGTGTTAAAAGCTAGTTTTGCTGCAAAAACTGTTTTATTCGTATTATTATTTGGGACAACAATTAGAAATAAATAAATAATTGAATACATAAAATTTTACCTTCTTGTAACAATTTTCTTTTTTATAACTTGGAAATGATAGAACATTTTCAGAACGAAACTCTTGATATCATGCAATTTCAACTATTTTATATACAGTCCAAACTCGATTATCCGAAATTTGGTTATGCGAATTTATTTTTCCAAATGTTTGTATGGGACTTCGGATAATCATATCATGATCACAAACATTTTTTTCTCGTTTTTTTTAAATTTTTTTTCTTTTAACATCAAACTTAAATTCTGCGACCCAATTTTAGTCAAACTTTTCAACATCTATTAAATTAAATGCATTTTGTTCAATATTTCATTGCCACCATTTTCGCCACCATCTTGGATATAAACATTCTGAATTACGTTTGCGTAGTTTAAGGGTTATATTTAAGCTCGAATAAAAGTCAACGAAAAACATACTTTATGGATGACGACTAAGGCGATGCCATTGAATTTAGTTGAACAGAAGTTGTCCCAGAATGGGCGTCCCGTTTCACCTTAAATTAACTTTTTTTTAATGGCTTTAATCCCATGATAAATAATCCAAACTTCAAAAATTATAGTGTTTTGTAAATCGGGATGATGTCTGCTATCCATTGAAATTATAGTTATATGAAAATGTTCACAAAAATACGTATTTTTCCTGTATTTTGAAAATGATATATTTTCTCGATAAAATGCTCAAAACGAGGCTTAGGGGAGCTGGGGGTAAGACGGCCAGGCGGGGTAAGACGGCCACCCCACTGTTTTAATAAGTATACTAATAAATATTACTAAAATGTTCAGCAATACTGTTCCTCATGCTAAATAATGCATATGGAGTTACCTTTGCCAGAAATATTGTTTGAAATTGTATAAAAATTGCTCAAAATAAACAAATAATTTTTGAACTTGAAACTGGATGTAATTTTCATGAATTACAACTTAGGCATTTTTGTTAAATAACAATATGTTTTTCTGTCTAAATTAAATTGAAGTTTTCCCTAGATTATGTCCCTCGAAAATGTTCAAAAAATGCGATGAACTGTTTGCAAAAAATGTTTAAAAAAATAATTTATTTGGAGGCAAGACGGCCACCTCCTCCGGGGGTAAGACGGCCACCCGTAATTTGTAGATTTTATTTGATATAGGTTATATTTTGACGGTTTTTTGACTATTAGGTCCTATTTGTAGATAAGGTAAAGCATTTTCAATAAAACTATTCATTTTTAATCAGAATGCTGTAAACTACCGTTTCGACAACATTCTTTACTGTGATATAGCAAAAGTCATTGAATATTATGAAATCCTATCAAACTTTTCATAAAAATCGCTAATTTAAAATTGTTTACATAATTTTGATTTACTTATTCTAATCGAAATACACAAACTAATTTTTTTTGTACCAAATTGTGTTTGTTTTGTAGTAAAAATTCATAGTTTTTTTTATAAAATGTGGTCGCAATAATATGAAATTCACTGAGCCAAAATATGAAATTTTTTAAACAGCATTTTTCTTCACATTTGAAACCTGATTTTTTTCAACCAAAATAGTTATGATGTTCAGAGAAGTCTGTTGAACCAACAATGTAGGTGTTTGGGTGGATTTAGCAAAGTTATTAAGTTAATTTATAGCATTGGCCGTCTTACCCCACATGGGTGGCCCTCTTACCCAGGCGTATTTCATATATATACGATTTCAATTATTTTTTAAAATTGCTGAAATGTATTGAAAATTGGTCTTTAGACCAACTAATTTATGTCATTTCTATAATGGACTAGTAGTAGAACAATATGTACGCAATTTGAGATCAAAATAATCTGTTGTGTAAATTTTATTAGACTTTTCCCTCAGGGTGGCCGTCTTACCCCCATCTCCCCTATTGTTTTTATTAATACTAAAAAAATTCTCAAAACAACGTATTTACGGAAAAACTACTAAACATTTCAAAACTTTTTCATATGGGTACCAAATATTTGTTTAACACATTTATAGTAATAGTCATAATATTTTTTTATGAAATACTCAGAATATTCACAAAATTACGTCTTTTTGAAAAAAATACTTAAATTAATGGGCATAAAATCATTGGTAATTTTTATTACTTTCCGATTTAATATTTTCATGAAAATACTAAAACTATCACAGAACTACGTACTTTTGAAAAAATACTTGAAATTTCAGTTGTTATTATGTAAAGATTAAAAAAACTTAAAATACTAGTTTTTTTAAACTTAGTTTTGTGAACATTTTTTTAGAAAACACTTACAAAAAATGAAATATATGAAAAATACCCGATCATTTGAAACCCATACTATAAAAACTTGATTTTTTAGTATTTTTTCAAAAATACGTAGTTTAGTGATTTTTTTTCATATTGTCATTTTCTGTTATTACTTTCGAAAAGTTAGATAAAATCCCGATCATTTGATAAGCATATTGTAAAAAAAACATATTTTTTTAGCATGTTTTTCAAAAATACGTAGTTTTGTGAAAATTCTGAGTATTTCACAAAAAAAATTATTGCTATCGAAATGTATGAAAACTTTCAGATCGTTTGATACCCATTTGATATTGTAAAATACTGAGATTTGGACAAAAAATCCAAAAGTGCGTAGTTTTGTGAAAATTTTGACTTTTTTCAAAAATGTGTGTTATAAATTTCAAAATGTTTGAAAAAAATCCCGATCATTTGATACCCATACAGCAAAAAACAAAAATATCATCCAGATTCCAAAACACTATGACTTTTTGAAGTTTGGATGATTTTGTATGGGATTATAGTAAATGTCTCCCATAAGCTCTGTGCTCCAGTTAAGTACTGGGCCCGAGCCAACTGCACGAATCATAACCGCAAATCTGGGTTCATAGAACCCCAAGAAGAAGTTTTCACATGTTTTTTTATATTATGGAAACATTTATTTATAAGATTATTTTAATACCTTTAACCCGTCTCAATGAAAATTTGGTCGAATCGGAAGCGAACTAGATTATCGGATTTTTTGAACAATCATACCCTAAGAACAGACTTGGCTCTGACAGCTCCGAGAGTGTAGACGTGTGTGACGTGAGCGCTAAAGGCATCGTGCCTCGAGTTGTTTGACGGATGGAGGTGGAAGAGACCTCCAAGACGGATGATTTTCAACTCATCCCCGGAAATCGGAAGCGGAAGAAGACCCCTGAGATCACCGGAGCTGTCGTCGAAGAAGGAAAAGTGGAGCAGAATGTGCTCAATAACAACAAGTTCAGCCCGCTAGCGGATAACAAAAACAACAACAATGCCAGCCCAGCAGGAAGAGGGGACGCCCCGGCGGATCCACCACCCGGCCAGTCGGCAGGTAAACAAAAGCAACCACCTTTGGTGGTGAAGAACACCACGGATTTTTACAAGCTCGTGGCGATAGTGGAAAGTTGTAAATTAGGTTTCAAACCGATTTACAAACTAACCCGATTTGGAATCAAGGTGACCTGCTTCTCTGTCAAAGATTTTGACAAGTTGCAAGAGCTCTTCAAGAAGAAGAAAGTGGAATTCTACACCCACGATCGGCGGAGCGAACGAAATCATCGGGTGGTTCTTCGTGGTTTTCCTGATGAACTGAAACCGGACGAGGTCAAGTACCTGCTGAAGAGGGATCTCAAGCTAGACGCGCTGGAGGTGCATATCATCAAGCGGAAGGAAAAGTCCACCGTGGACGAAACACCGTACATTGTGGTCTTCCCCAAGGGATACACCAATCTGAAGAAGCTCTCTGCAATGAAAGTTGTGGCAAGCACTATCATCCGGTGGGAGGCCTACCGGAACAAGCGGCCGAACGTGACCCAGTGCAGGAACTGCTTGCAGCTGGGTCATGGAACCAGGAACTGTCACCTGAAAGGCAGGTGCAACAACTGTGGGTGTCCCCACAAGATGGACGAGTGCAAAGTCCAAGAAGCCGAGCCGAAGCGGTGTGCCAACTGCTCTGGAGCCCACGAAGCCACGGACCGCAGCTGCCCTAAGCGTGCGGACTTCAACCGGAAGCGCCAGCAGGCGTCGAAACCGAAACCGCCGGCAAGGAAGGTGGAGAAGCAGAGTCCAGCAGTTCCGGCGTTTACGCCGGCGGAATTCCCTCCGCTGCCGGGCGCAGTTTCGGACGGAAAATCCAAGGATCGCCCTCGTCCCGCAGGAAGCAGCCAAGGTGGCCCCCGAGACGGTGGAGCCACGGAGAAGGAAGCCGGGGAGGTACTCTACAGATCGGCTGAGCTGTGGGGGATTTTCTCCGAGTACATCGGCAGGTTCAAGACCTGCAAGACCCGCTTGGACCAAGTAACCCTCGTCAGTTACATGATCTCCAAGTATGGAATTTAAGGAGTTTTTTTTTGTTATTATATATTGTTTTACTGATCCTCGGTCCCAACCTGGTCACAGCACCTAAAAGGACCTAATAAAAATAAGTTAAGGAAAAAAAAAACCCTTAGAACAGTTAGAATAAGTTTCAAAACTAAAATGTTCAAGTATTATTGAAACAGAATTAAAAAAATCATCAGATTTGTAGGCATTTTAAGTAAAACAAGTTTCGCAGTAATTTGGAAAAAAAAACAATTCATTACCAGCAGAAAATAAATTATATTTCACTATCACAATTGCATGAAAACCTGCCTTTTAAACTAATCATTCGCCCTAAAGAACGACCGCTTCTTAACCCTCGCCTTGGCTCGCATCTGATTCGCCAGCTTCTGGTACTGATCGCTGGTCATGTGCCGTGCCTGCTTCCCAGCGAATATCAGCGTTGTCTTCTTCCCGTCCAGGTAGACGATCCACCGTTTTTCGCTCCGTTTACTGCTCCGATGCGTCGACTTGGTGTACGGACAGTAGAACGTCACACCGCTGTAGGCTTCCGGTTTGTCCGGTTGCTGTTTGGGGAGGAGGACAAGGGTTTGAGGTTAGGTTTTTGAAAGTTGAAAAGTTGATTATGTTACCTGATCTGGTTTGATTTTCATGCAGAGCAGTCCCGTTTTCATAAGGAACAGCCGGTAGTTGGCGTACGATCCTTCGAGTCTAACAATTTCCGAGTATTGAACCAGTTCGATTTCGTTCAGGAAGTCAACGTCCATGATCAGCTGCCGGATGTAGTAGTTTTCGTTGACCCGTTGGCGCAGCAGAGAGAGCTGATCGTGCACGTAGTTGATCTTGTAGTCGAGTACGGTGTTTCGCAGCTGTATCGTGCCCGTTGATCCGTGGACGTCTCTCCAGACAGATTCGAAGAACTCGTAGCAGCGATTCACGTACTCGATCGGAAGAAACAGGAACGCATCGATCGACAGGCAGATGGCGTCATCTTCCTTTGGTTGGCCGGAGAAGTACTGCTCGAAGCTCATCAGGATGGCTTCCGCAGCCTTGGATCGTTCCACATATCTGAGGAATATTTCAAACTCGGACTGTTTGAGACTGTCATGGAAAATAACACAGAGATACTTCAGGTCACTTTCGGCACCCTGGCGAAGATCGTCTTCAAATAGTCGAAAGTTAAGACCTCTTTGAACCTTCAACATATCGTTGAGGATCTCATTCAGTTCAGTCAGCTGTTCTCGTACTTCAAACGGCAACGAGTTCATGTAGAAACTCAAACTATCACTCAAAGCTTTTTCGTAATACTGATGAAAGTTGATCATGGTGTCGATCGCCGAACTATTGTTGTTGAAGTCCTGCTTCGGGTAGAAACTCAACGGTGACTCTTCCACTATCTCCGGACCACACGTGTTGTAAAAACTGAAACTACTAGCCGTACTAGAGATACTGCTCCTGTTACTGCTATTCCGATTCACCATAGCATTCCGGATGATCGTCAGCTCAGTACTCTCAATGATAAATCCCTCCTTCTTCTCACGTTTACTTATGATCGCCCTCAGCAGTTCCACCACAACCACCAAATTGGCCGCGTTCGGATTCTGAATATCAATCTTAACCTCAATGGCGTACTCTCGCTCCTTCTCCGATACGACCCTCAATATCTGGTGATTGCTGAAGTCGTACCCGACCTCCTGCCCGTCAAAGTGTCCCCGGTAACGGAGCTTCTGCTTCGACTGCTCCGTGGGCTTTTGCTTGGTCTGTTCGGTAAAAATCACGCACCGCTCGAATATGAACAGTTTGCCCTGGTACTGGCGGCCCAGTCGCAGATCGTTGATGTACAGCGGGAACACCTTTTTGAACTTGCCCTGGTGCAGGATGTTGATCTGGAATGAAATTGCAATAAATGTTGGTTTAATTTTAAACAAACGTAAACTTTGAAAAATATTTGTAACGGCAAAACTCACCGGTTTATTCCGCTCCGCGTTCTCGCACTCCCGCGGGTACAGAAACAAGATCTGGTTCTCGCTATTTTGCTCCTTCAGCACGGTGGCCGGCTTCGGCACTCCAAAGCCCATCTCCACCTCATCATCCTCAGCCCGTTCGCACTCCACGATATCGTTCACCGCCATCGACTCGTTCATGCTGTTGATGAACGCCTCCATCATTCGCTGGGCAGCCTCCACCGACTGGAGGTTCATCGAGGTTGAGCTGGTTTGAGCAGACTTTCTCAGTGCTTTGGCGATACTGTTCAGCATCATGTTGTACCTCGGAAGTCGCTGGATCGGCTGCAGGATGAAGCTTTTGACGCCTAGCTTATCTCCACTGTGATTTTGATGGTCCTCGAAGAATCGGCTAAACTGCTCACAGAGTCGCTGTGACTTTGGGTGGTACAGCGAGTACAGGACGTAGCCGTAGAAGGAGTCATTTTCCAGATACTTCCGGAACACGTCCGCTATCCGGCCGGAATCTTTGCCGCAAGCGATCATTTTGGGCAGGAGGATGGATTTGTGAAACAGGTGGATGTACTCGATGTTCCCGAACAGGTGGTACTTCATGTTGATCAGCTCGGACGGGATCGGGGTCTTTTGGAAGACGTTCTTGATGTACGTGGTGATTCCCCGTTCGAGGGTGTTGATATAATTCCGCTCGGTTTCAACCAGTTCATCGATCAGGTACGCTAGTTTTCTGAAATCAAAGCACCATTTAGAACTTGCGAATCTTTGAAGTCATCGTCCCAAAAAAGAACAATAAATCACCTGACTTGCTCGTCGTCTTCGTTGCCATTCCCAATATCGTTATCGGTTTCCAAAGTTCCCACAGCCTTATCAGTTTCCTCGAAGGAAATCGTCGTCGTTGGCAG
This sequence comes from Culex pipiens pallens, assembly GCF_016801865.2. Classification (NCBI taxonomy): domain Eukaryota; kingdom Metazoa; phylum Arthropoda; class Insecta; order Diptera; family Culicidae; genus Culex; species Culex pipiens. Next base: position 137,234,257 of record NC_068938.1, on the reverse strand, counting down.
AGTTTCTTCCGCGTCCAAGAATACTGAATCATTGTCATCGAAACTACTCCCACCACTACAACCAGCGCAGTTGACCTCCTTGTCTAGGTTAGTTGTTTGCTCTGCGCTAAGCCGCCTCACTAGATAGTGGCCATGTAACATATAGTGGATGTAATCCCCTGGTAGTCGCAGTGACACCGTTGTGTTGCTCGCTTCGGCCGATGCCGGAATGTCAGTGTCGTCGTCTTCTTCGAAGTCGCTGCAAGAATTTCTGAGGGGTTAGCATTGACCGTCAAAGGCACAAGCATTGGCGGGGCACTTACGAGTCGTACGAGTTGAGGTGATCGGCGGCACTCTTGGTGAGGCAGAGGTAGATGAACTCGTTGTAGCAGTCGCAGATGGTTTCCGAATCGGGCAGCGATATCCGCTCCAGCTGCTCGTCCGTTAGGGGGAGTGGCGTACCGGGGCACATGGTGGTTTTGCTGAGGAAAAGGACGAAATTTTAAATATTTGATCGCAACGTAACTTTCAAGAATTCTTAATATTGAAGACTTGACAAATGATTAAGGCCCATTATTTACGATTCGAAATCGACAAGAGATAATTTATTTTGAAACTTGAAGCGCGAGACATATTTATAAAGGAGCAGCTCTCTACGAAATCGGCCGATTTCGACAATTTTTATTTTTTTTTATATTTTGATTTGGCTCAAACTTTGTGGGGGCCTTCCCTATGACCAAAAAAGTAATTTTGTGTCATTGGTTCACCCATACAAGTCTCCATACAGTTTTGGCAGCTGTCCATACAAAAATGGTACGTATGTATTCAAACAGCTGTAACTTTTGAATGAACAAGACACCAAGGGCAAAGTTGTAGGTATTGATGAGGACTATTGAGAAAAAAATAGTTACACGGAAAAAAATGAGATTTTTTAATCAACTTTTTTTTACAAAAACTCAGTTTCCCAAAATACGTATTTTAGATTTTTAAGATATTTTGATATGTTTTACGGAACAAAAACACGCAACTTTTGAGCAATAGAGAAACATGGTCAAAAAATCTGCCGCTGAGTTATGAATTTTTGCAAGAATAGTGAGTTTTGGAAAAAATCGAAATTTCATACGAAAACAAATTAGACTTAAAAAAAAATATAATTTAGGGTGATTTGGGGGTGGAGTTTTCCAACTCTCAACGGCTTCGATAAATCTGGGAATGCCAGTATTTTAAAGTGTCATCCAGAATAAAGATTCATCTTTCTCTGTGCCAGAGTGACAAATTTTGCTAGAATTTTTCGCTTTCTGCCCATCTTGAATAACTTTTTAACTGAAATAAACGAATTTGATTAACAATAAAAAAATATCATTATCACTTTTAAAAACTTTGTAAATAACTTGATTTGTCGTATTTCTGCAACAAAATAAATCAGTATGTCTAGATTATATTTTTTGGAAGGCACTGCAAAAACTGTGTATCAAATCAAATTTGCATCAAAATTTATATAACTTTGTGATGCAACAATGTACTTCCTGATTGACAGTTATAATGAAATGATAATTTCTATAACATAATAAAGAACACGAAAATCGCTACCCAAGAGAAATTTTCTTCTTCTTTTCTTTTTCTTCACTCTCTCCCATATGTCTTCCAAAACTCACACCCCTGGCTACGGGCCTTATTTTCATGTATTAAATTTTAGTGAAACTTTGTCCTAAGGAGTTACTTTTGCCCCTGCTCTCGAATCCAAGCGCCCGATTTGTTGGCGTACTCAGAATTCCGAAAAAAAAAATATTTTTCATCGAAAAAAATACTATTTTTTTTTAAACAAGTCATTTCAGGGGAAATTTAATGTACTTTTTGAATCTACATTGACCCAGAAGAGTCATTTTTTCATTTTAAAATTTCGTGTTTTTTCTAGCTTTGCAGGGTTATTATTTAGAATGTAACAATGTTCTACAAATTGGTAGAGCAAAAAAAATCAAATTATTCGCTCTGCAACAAAATTGCCTTGGCGTTCTCGATTGCGAGATTCCTACTCGAAACTAAGTGTCCGAAGGCTTGATTGTTGAGGCAATTGCAAACCTCTTTTTACACCTTAGCTTCCATCCACCCCGGGATTCGAACTGACGACCTTTGGATTGTTAGTCCAACTGCCTACCAGCGACTCCACCGAGGCAGGACCCAGGGAGGCGACTCCTACACCTGGACTGAGCTATCGACCTAACCCTTTGGGTTAGACCGGGGCCAACATTTACGAATTCACAACCAATTTGTAAAAAAAATCAATTTGTTTCGTAATGCGGCTGGGAACGTGGTGCAGGGGTAAGCGTGGTTGCCTCTCACCCAGTCGGGTTGGGTTCGATCCCAGACGGCCCGGTGGCATTTTTCGATACGAAATTTGTCTGACCACGCCTTCCGTCGGATGGGAAAGTAAATGTTGGCCCCGGTCTAACCCAAAGGGTTAGGTCGATAGCTCAGTCCAGGTGTAGGAGTCGCCTCCCTGGGTCCTGTCTCGGTGGAGTCGCTGGTAGGCAGTTGGACTAACAATCCAAAGGTCGTCAGTTCGAATCCCGGGGTGGATGGAAGCTAAGGTGTAAAAAGAGGTTTGCAATTGCCTCAACAATCAAGCCTTCGGACACATAGTTTCGAGTAGGAATCTCGCAATCGAGAACGCCAAGGCAATGATGTAGAGCGAATAATTTGAATTGATTTTTTTATAGTAAGCAATACAATATTTTCAATTTGTATGACAGACATGCTGCCAAAATATGGAATTTTGAGGAAATTTTACGACTATTGTAAACAAGCATTGAAATGCTGTGTATTACACATGATACAATTGATGCAATCAGTTTTTTTAGACGATTTGTCATTGCCAAGAAACCAAAGGATTTGGGTTCTAAAAACACTTGATTGCTTTTGAGGTTTTGTTTTTGAATGGACTTTTAACTGGTGTAATTTTGAAGCATTCCAAAATCGGAAAATATTAGTAAATTTAGTATAAACTATGTATAGAACAACAACAAACCATTCACGACCCACTGATTTTTGTGGTCTCTATTGCATGTTTTTACTAGAACCGAGGAGTCCAAAGGCTGGAAGAGCACCCAAACCTTTTTTAACTCTAAGGAACCTTCCATCCAGGGATTCGAACTGACGACCTTTGGATTGGGGTTGGTGCATGAATTAAAACTGTGAAAAATTCAGCAATTGAGCAATTCCATGCCAAATAGGGAATCGGTTGTACCCGACCCTCTCCGATTTCAATGAAACTTTGTAGACATGTTATCCTACGCTTATATGAGCCATTTTTATGTATATGGAGCCAGTTCCATACGATAATGACATTTGAGAAGGGCGTAAGTGTTTTAAATATTTTTGTGATTCGGAATATAAATATTTCTGTATCTCTAAGCCGTTGCATCGTATCAAAAAGTGGTCAAAGACAAACTTGTAGGAAATTTGACGGGCTTTTTGATAAAAATACACCGAAAGAAAAAAAACACTCAACTTTTATGAGATTTTTTGATTTTTAAGTTTAAAAATCAAATTTGAGGTGGAGCCCACGATTTTTTTTCGTTCAAAGTTTTTGTGAAGATAGCCTAAGATGTTACAAAAAGACTCACGAAAAATGCAGAATGGAGCATCTCACCTAAAAAAATAAAAACATCATTCACTGAAACTGTTTTCTTGAAAAGTGCTCTAAACGTCAAAATTTTCAAAACCGAATACGGGAATCGATTCTCCAGACAATTTTACATAAAAGTCTACATACTGACTACTGTCCTAAGTCCAATCCTTGTGAAGTTACAGCGGTTTTAAAAATAAAAATGTTAAAAATAGGTTCTTTGATGGTTTTTGGCAATTTCTATATGACAGACTTGATTTTTCAGTCTCGTAAATATTTTTACCGGAAAGCTCGTCCAATTTCCCATAATTTTGTCTTTGACCACATTTCAATTGGATATATGGGCTTACAGATATAAGCTAATTTACTATCCAGGTTACTATACTACACTGAAAATATATGATGTTTTCAGTAATGAGCGATGTAACATCTTAGGCTATTTTTATAAAAATTTTGAACGAAAAAAAATCGTGGGCTCCCCCTCAAATTTGACTTTTAAACTTAAAAATCAAAAAATCTCACAAAAGTTGAGTGTTTTTTTCTTTCAGTGTATTTTTTGCAAAAAGCCCGTCAAATTTCCTACAAGTTTGTCTTTGACCACTTTTGGATACGATGCAACGGCTTAGAGATACAGAAATATTTATATTCCAAATTACAAAAATATTTAAAACACTTACGCCCTTCTCAAATGTCATTATCGTGTGGAACTGGCTCCATATACATAAAAATGGCTCATATAAGCGTAGGATAACATGTCTACAAAGTTTCATTGAAATCGGAGAGGGTCGAGAAAAAAGTACCTGAAAAATTCCTGTTTTGGGCTGGAATTGCTCAATTTTGTCTTCAACTTGTTTGTAATTGATTTTTTTTTAAATTTTTATTGTTAGCTGGAGCCTAAAATTTCAAAAGGGCACATTATTTTTGTAAACAATAGTGTATCCCTTTCACTCAAATGACAGTTTACATAAGGTGTGAAAGGGACACACTCTTGGTTAAGTAAGTTATGTGCCCTAATGAAATGGCAAGCACGAACTGTTCATAACATTTCAATAAGTGATTTATAACTATTTTTTTTCAAGAGAATTATTTTTAAAAAGGGATTTTTGATCTTGACGAGAATGTTAAGTCATATATATTTCTTATTTGAAGTTTTAAGAAAATTAATAAAACCTTTCAAAAGTTGTTTATCAAAGTGCTCCAGTCATGTTTACAATTAAACTTTTGCCTGAAGGTAAAATATATAGAATGTTCAAAACCCTGGAAAGATCAAAATGGGGTTCAATCAACTTACAGTCGATTTTTTGCCAAGCATAACATTAGAATTTTACCCACAACATAAAAAAATGGTTAAGGGTCATAAAACACTTTTTGCACTTAAACTGCGGTATATTTCAATTTAAAAAAATATCTGTTTTTAAAGGATCATTGAAATTGAATATGAAAATCCAAATCTTTTAGATTTTTTTGAATTCAACAAGTCAGCACGACAAAACACCTATCGTTTGACTTTTGTCTAAGAGCATTATAATTTACAACAGTTTATTAAACCATGGCTTCAGGTAATTGACAAATAAAAAATTAATTCAACTGGCAGCTAAAAGTTAATCAATTTACTCGCTAATAATAGCTTTTTCATATGTTTCATGTTTCTTAAGTTTTCATCTCATTTTTCAAGTAATTATTCACTCTTCCCTTTTCCCAGTCACAATTTTCACTTTTTAAAGATGGTCTATTTTCGCTTTTTTCAACGTCATTGATTTGAATCTACTCTTACTTTGTTGCTCTTACATATACTTATACCCCACTAGCACTCACTGCACTAAAATTACAGCAATTTGGACACCTTTGCCAAATCACGGATTCTTTCGCACCTATTTTTGCACGCAAAAACACATTCCGCCCCAAATCACAACATCGAATGTCATTATCAATAACAAAACGCTAGCGATACACTAAAACCCACGTCGAAACGGGGCTTTTTCATTTGAGGCTGACCATTACCGTCGTTCATCGTCGTCGTCGTCGTCGTTATCAACTCCGTCGTCGGTTATCTTATCGCGTTCCTCCAGGTACCACAACGTCGTCGTCGGCTGCGATTCGGAAGGTGAAGGTAACGGAGAGCTGCCCTGCGAAGATCCTTGAGTGGCAGCATCCTCTTTAGGGTGCTTAAACCTTCGGACTCTGGACGAGAATCGGCCACTGACCCGCTCGAACTGCTCACTGGCACGGGCCTCGAACCGATGCACTAGCCTCCTCACACTGGACCGATGTTTGCCCTCTGAAAAGAGGGGTTCAAAATTGACAAGTTTGCCGAAAACAGTCCCAAGTTAGCTTCTTCACCGCACGAACCTCTTTTCGGCGCTTCAAGGTCACCTTCCGGCACTGTGTCACCAGCTGGGTGCACTCCCACCCCCAGCATCTCCATAAAGTACGAATATCCGACACTCATCCCGACCGGACACGTGTTACCCTCGATTTCGCACAGGTAAACTTCCGAATTATCGATAACCGTCGTCCGTCGCGCACCGCGGTCATCGTGGTATTGTCAGTGCAAAATTTCTGGCGTTTCCGAAAGTGTCCGACCCGCCGCCAGAAGCGACCTGATAACTTATTCTCGCGCTATCAGCATGGACTTGGCTGTTGATACTGAGTTTTTATCATATCTCTCGCCCCACGACTACCGCAATTTTCCGGGTTGTGATGGTGGTGTGGGGTGTAACCTGGTAGGAAGGCGTTGTTGTCCCTCGTTTGATTGTTATCTGGGTGCATATCTTGCATCTCGTGGTATCCGGCGGTGGCGTTTTGAATCATTTTGCAAACAAGTATTTGATTTCAGGGATATTGAAAGTATAACTTAATTTTAGTTTAATCTTTTGAAATAATTCGTAATGCAGACATGATGTTACCCAGTACTTTCAACGAATTATTACAATAATTTTCATGTAGCTTGAATTTTTTATACTGATTATTGAAGTATTTTTGAATGCTTATTGGTTTCGATTTAGCTCAAGTTATATATTTTTTAAATTAAACATTACGGATCGATTTCTTAATGACTTGAACCATATTCAACCGAAAACGAGAGTGTAGGGGGAGAGGGGGTAATATGCACCTCCGGGGCAAAATGCACCCCCAGCATTTCTCGATATTAGGAAGAATTTTCCGGAGAAAAAATCATAGAAATTGGAAGCTGAACATTGTAAAACTATGCTGGAAAAGTTTGAGCATGGTAGGATGGTTATTTGCAAGACTGAGCCATTCCCTACCAAAACCGGAAATGGATTTTATTTGTATTTTTTTATTTGGCTCAAACTTTGTGGAGGCCTTCCCTATGACCAAATAAGCTATTTTGCGTCATTGGTTCACCCATACAAGTCTCCATACAATTTTGGCTGCTGTCCATACAAAAATGGTATGTAAATATTCAAACAACTGTAACTTTTGAGTGAATTTTCTGATCAATTTGGTGTCTTCGGCAAAGTTGTAGGTATTGTTGAGGACTTTTGAGAAAAAATAGGTAAATGGAAAAAAAATTGAAGATTTTTTTATCAACCATTTTTCACTAAAACTCAATTCCCCAAAATACGTATTTTTTATTTTCTTGATTTTTTGATATGTTTAAGAGGACAAAAATCTGCAACTTTTGATCCATAGAGAAACATATTCAAAAAATCTGCCTCCGAGTTATGAATTTTTGAAAAAAACAGCAATTTTGGGAAAAAATCAAAGTTTCATGCAAAAACAAATTTGATATTATTTTTTAATGCAAAATTAAATTTGCAATTGAAAAGTACTTTACAGATTTTTTGATGAAGGGCTCCGTTTTCAAGATATAGCCACCGAAAGTTTGATTTTAGCGAAATATTTGCAGTTTTTCAATTTTTAAAAATAGTGACCATAAGTGACCATTTCTAAAAATATTTTTTTTGTGAAGTTCAGAAAATTTACTATAAAATTGTCTAAGAAAGATTGATGATTGGTCCTGGGGTTGCTAAGATAGAGCCGCTGTAAGAAAAAGAAGCACGAAAATTGAAGTTTTCTAAGTCTCATCAAAACAACCCACAATTTTCTAGTGACCATATCTCAGCAACTGATGGTCCGATTATCAATGTTAATACATGAAACCTTCGTGAAATTTTCCGATCTTTTCGAAGAAAATATTTTGAAAATTTTTAAATCAAGGCTAACATTTTAAAAGGGCCAGAGATTTCATATTTCGCCCATTTAAAATGCTAGTCTTGATTAAAAAAAAATCAACATATTTTTTTTTTGAAAAGATTGGAAAATTTCACGAATGTTTCATGTATTAACATTAAAAAATCGGACCATTAGTTGCTGAGATATGGTCATTAGAAAATGGTGGGTTGTTTTGGTGAGATTAAGAAAACTTCAATTTTCGTGTTTCTTTTTCTTAAAGCGTCTCTATCTCAGCAACCCGAGGTCAAATCTTCAATGTCTCTAAGACAATTTTATAGTAAATTTTCTGAACTTTTCCAAAAAAAAAATGTTTTAGAAACGATCACTCATGGTCACTATTTTTAAAAATTGAAAAACTGCAAATATTTCGCTAAAATCAAACTTTATGTGGCTATATCTTGAAAACGGAGCCCTTTATCAAAAAATCTGTAAAGTACTTTTCGATTGCAAATTCAATTTTGCATTAAAAAATAATGTCAAACTTGTTTTAACATTAAACTTCGATTTTTTCCAAAAATCACCATTTTTTCAAAAAGTCATAACTCTGCGGCAGATTTTTTGACCATGTTTCTCTATGGCTCAAAAGTTGCGGATTTTTGTCCCCTAAAACATATCAAAAAATCTCGATACTTATTTTGGGTAATTGAGTTTTAGTGAAAACAAAGTTGATTAAAAAATCTGCAATTTTTTTTCCGTGTAACTATTTTTTTCAAAAGTCCTCAATAATACCTACAACTTTGCCGAAGACACCAAATTGATCAGAAAATTCACTCAAAAGTTACAGCTGTTTGAATATTTACATACCATTTTTGTATGGACAGCAGCCAAAATTGTATGGAGACTTTTATGGATGAACCAATCACACAAAATAGCTTATTTGGTCATAGGGAAGGCCCTCATAAAGTTTGAGCCAAATCAAAAAATACAAATAAAATCCATTTCCGGTTTTGGTAAAGAATTGCTTACGTGTTTGTTTATATAGTTTTTACCATAATCTTCATTATTCTATAGATAGATGAGTCCAAAAACATTAAAAAATGTATTTTTAATTAAATTTAATGTAATAAGCGTGCTCGGGGTTGAATATTCATCAGGTTCACATTTTTACACATTTTTTATGTAATATTACTCAGAAAAAGAGGTAATATTCAACCTACCAAATTTTCAACATTCCAAAATTCAACTTTTTTTTCTGTGTACCCCCTCTCCCCCTATAATCTTAAACGACAGTTTTGAAAGGGGGATCCCCTTGCCTTGGGATGCTTGAGATGCTCTGTTATCTGAAATAAAACGTGTTCAAAGTCTGGCAGTCATTTGTAAATATAGATGGTTTTACTGTGATTTTCAACCTGTTCCCGTCATTTTCGTGATATACTAAAACAGCATTCAATATGAAATTTGAGCGCATCGACACTTGTAGTAATGTGATAAGCTGACAAGGATGCTCTATCCCAGTGTTTCTCAACCTTTTGCGATCCATTCCCCCCTTGACTGATTTGCAAGAACTTCATTCCCCCCCCCCCCCCCTTATTTTTAATTTACTGGTATCAATGCACAAACATATTTTTTTTTTAGGTTTGCAAAAAGATTACAGTTTTCATAACAAAAAAAAAAACTATAGAAGGTATTTGAAAACAATTTATTTTAATTTAAAAAAAATGAAAAGCCACTATTCTGCGCTTCTTATTGTTTAAATTACAATAAAAAAACAAATATGTACAAATATTTAATAAAATTATTAATTATCTGCGGCAAAAGGCAGATTACTCTAAAAAATGTGAAGAATTCAAACAAACTTAAATAATATTTGAAAAACTTTTTGTCAACTGCCAATTATTTAATAAAACATTCTTGTTAAAAAGTGTACAAAAATCTCACAGAAACCAGCAAATCTGTCACAAAAAATCTGCTTGAGTCCAAAAAAATACAAATACCTCAGAAATATTTAAAAAAAAAATCATTTTATTGTTTCAAGAAATGTCAAAATTCACAGAAATTGAAACTTTAATAACTATTTTTTGGGAAAAAAACAAATGTTGTTATTACTAATCAAAGAAACTGAAAGTTGCAAAGAATGATTCAAATAATGATTCAAGACATTGAATTTCTATTGAACCCTCATTCCCCCCCTAGAATGGCCAAATTCCCCCCCAGGGGGGAATTCCTCACCGGTTGAGAAACACTGCTGGCCGCTGGTGAACCGAAGGTCAAGATTGAGCAATGCCAAAAAACTGTTGCTCTAAAAACTCGTCTTCCGTCCAACGCTCACGTACGGATTTCCAACCTGGCAGAAAGTTGCAGACGCGCTCAAACAAGATCCTGAAAATGATGTTGGACTTGCCGTTTAACTTCCCCGACGGACGAGCTCGAGAAGGCGACAACATGGAATCGCTGGACACATGGATCAGCGAACTGCTACAGCGGTTTTGGACGAGTTGCATGATGTCAGAGAACACTCTGATATCGAGTTTGGTGCCGTGATATTTGTGACCAAGTTTTTAGGAACCCGTTTTTCTCCTACAATCCACCTTCTATACCAGCAATAGTATCAGGTCTTCAGATCTTTTCCTGTTTATCGCTTACTCCTACAACAAACTGTACTGTATCTGTATCCACTGATATAAAAGTATTATACACAACTGAAAGGATCCTCCAAAACTCAGTATTTCTCCTACAATAAACATTTTTTAGTTGATGAACTACAGGTTTAAACAGAATTGAATTGAATGTGAAATTTGTTTTTATTTGGGAAAAATCAAGGTACAATAATTTGACCGATGACAGATTTTAAAAAGCTACTTTTTCGGCTATGTATTACATCAAAATTCATGTTGTACCAATTATTGTTGTTAACTGAGAGACCAAGACGGTAGCATATTGGCCACATTTTTTCCACAATCTAGAGTGACCAGTGCCCTAAAGGAAGTTTTCAAACAGTTAGAGTTTTGACAATAGGAGTATTAAAATTTTCAGTTATTGAACTCTTCGAATGTCTAGTCAAAATAAAAGTAAAGATTTAAAAGGATTTTTTTAAAGAGATATTGGCAAAGTTCTTTATCGTATTGATCATGTGTAGCAGTGTTGAAAATTTTTATGTTGAATTCCAGGGTGACTTTTATACTCATATTTTTGCTTTTCTAACAAAAGATAGGTTCAAGGTTTGCTTTTAGAAAAAACGCATTTCTCAGAAATCTTTGAAAATTCGTGCATGGCCGGGAATTATCCCAAAAAAAAATCCTATAACTAATTTTTAGGGTTTTCATGCGCTCTTTCGATTGAATTTCGCCCCGAAACTTGGAACTCAAAGCCTGATTTTTTAGAGCTCTTTTTTCTGAAATACTTGTACGATGTATGTATCCGCTCTTCCATCATTAGAAAACCGCTTGTAAAACCCACATTTTTTAAATTTCAAATTTTTAAGTTTCTGTTTTGCGATTCACAATTTTGGACCAGTAAATTTGGCCAAAGCCATTTATAGAGGTATTTTGTTGACTATTTTATTTATAATATTATAAATTCAAAGAATTCAATTTCAAACAAAAAGCCATTGTGCCCAAAATTTGAAGATTTTCCAAAAAGTTATTTTCAGAGACACAGCCATGTTAGTGTTTTACGTCTTATGTTTACCCTTTTTGTCTGTTCATTTTTTTGGTTTTATGCAGAATCCTATACTGAACATCAAATTAGAAGTCCTGGCACGTTCTCGCTCAAAAGATCGACAAGTCGTCAAGTCGAAGCATAAGCGCGTTTTACGCTGCGCGTGAAAGTGATCTTTCTGGCTTCTCATAATAGATCGTCAAAGTGCAATACCGATATACATTTTTTTTAAATTAACATTCCAACGCCTAAGGCTCCAAAGAAGTTGGAACGGTAACTTCAACTCAATGGTTCTCGGGCATAACTCAACCAATCTAGATGATTCTTCTTTCCAGTGATTTGTTAGGATGTCTAGATGATTCTAGAACTTTGCAGAACTTAATTTGATCAAATCTGTAATTTTTGCGATCAAAAACATCGTTCCAACTTTTTTTTTGCGTGTAAAAAAAATTCGCCAAAAATTCCGCGGAGGCAGCCGTTTTAAAAAAGGTGGAACGATGTTTTTGATCGCAAAAATTACAGATTTGATCAAATTTAATTCTGCAAAGTTCTAGAATCATCTAGACATCCTAACAAATCACTGGAAACAAGAATCGTCCCGATTGGTTGAGTAATGCCCGAGAACCAGCGAGTTGAAGTTACCGTTCCACCTTTTTTGGGAGGCTTGGGCGTCCGTGTAAGTTGGACATGCGTTGGGCGTTCCAGTGTTAATCATTGACTTTTTTACAACTGTTTATTAGTTTTTAAGTACTTTTATGTATTTGTTTCCCAGTAAAATATGTTGTTGAGTAATTCGTATTTTTCCCATATTAAAAATCCATATGGTACAAGATTTTTTAAAAGCTCTCAACAAAAATAACCAAAAGTTAAATCAAACCTTATAATCGTCATTGGTAGGGAAACTACTGATCTAGGAAAAAAAGCATTTTGATAAAATGAGCATTAAAACGAGCCCTTAGCCTTATTTTGTGCTTTCCAAATATTATTAGAAAACAAATGTTTTGAAAAAAACTTCATTAAATCTTACGTCGTTTTGGCGGTTATGTGGTAGTAGAATCAGTAAATTGCATTGCTAGCAACAATTCCTCATACAGGAAATAATCAAAATTGTAAAAGTTACGGGCATACGAGCGATTGTTCCTCTTGCCCCATATAGTCGTTTTGCTCCACCTTCCCCTACGTTTATTTTTTCATTACTAGTTCATATTCAAAACAATATTTTTGTTGGAATGCTGCAGAGAAACTCAACTACAAAAGTGTTCCAAATAAACGATATTCAATGTATACCAAATAGTTTATAATCGATTGTAAAAGTTTTTTCCTTTATTTTTTTTAGTAAAACACTTTAATTTGTTGGGGAAGCAAACCAAAGTTAAGTTTTTGAAGTATTTGATATTTTTTCGTTCCATTGCTGTTAAAATTTTATCCAGTAATTAGTTTAAAAAAAATCTGTTATACATCTTCAAAATCAAAAGCATTATGTACATAGATTAATATGTTATTTTCAGTTTTTTTCAAACTTGGTTGTTCTGTAGTTTTAATGCTTAACTGCTTGTCCTTATAATAATGTTATTCTCGCCTCCCGGCTTGCAGCTTTTGGCACCATAAAGCTTTGCAACTCACAGCATCGAACGCTTTCCAAACCATCGTTGCTGCTAGTCGACTCAAGGTGGCACTGCTACGTTCAAAGATATGCTGCGAAATTTGATGCGCATGCGCCAGCCCTCTGTCACGACGGCCATGTTTATGAAACCTAAATGTTCGAAGCGGACATGAAGACAACAAAGAAGATGAAGAACGCATTTGCTGTCAAAATTTGAAAATAAACAAACCGCGTGGTAAATAATGTTGAAATGATTTCCATGAAAAACGGGACGGGTTTCCAAACACCCCAGTTCCCAAAGAACCCTATCCGCCAGAGACTATGGATAAATGCCCCGCGAAGTGGCGATGAAGACGGTTCTGCAAGTTCAAAGTTCATATTTATTCGGACCACTTCGCGATGAACTTCTTGTGGGTCCACAAAAGGTCGGATTCTACACAAGCACGCGATTCCTTCGATTCCCTGTACGAATCGACAGCGGGAGTGGGCCAGTCCTCGGAGAAGGTTATCGAAGGATGCTCGGAAAGACCAGCTCCGCCACAATCACCGGAATCACGGATGTTTCTGCACTTGGTCGGTTACTCCCTGCCAGAGATTGCAGCGAGTTGTTCGGAAAGATCAATTCCCGCTTGGCCAGTCCCCGGTCCAGTACTACCCAGCAAATCTTACCGGTCAATCAGAAGCAACAGTTTTCATGTTTTTTCGTAACAGATTTGCACACACAAAAAGTGATGTTTCTTGAAGATTTGGTGTAAACAAACAGACACCACCTATACTGCTACACTCATAGAGCCCACGCAGTAGTATTAGTGAAGAGCCCACGATAAACAACGTGGGCTCTTCACTAATACTACTACGTGGGCTCTTCGAGATTTTGGTGACTGTCAAACGTTCTAGCCATTTACAGTGGTGCCAGAGGGTTGGCATGCGCATGATGTGTGAACAGGAATTGCCGGCCACGTGTTGAAGAAAATATTGGTACAGTTTGTTAATTGGGTTTGCAGCTACTTTGTATTATTAGTAATTCAACATTTAAAAATTCGATCAACGGAAAATAGTATTGTTTTTTATAATCTAGTTTTTTTTTGCAAAAATAAACTCTTAAATTGTATAAGAAATAGTTCAGACACATTTAAAAGTTTCAACTTGAAGATTATTAAAAATAATAACCAAACAAAAAAATATTCCAAACAGATTCTTACCATTCCCGTATTTTTTGAATGGTTTTGATAGAAGCTCGCTTGTTCACTACCCATTGAGCTATTTATGGTTTGATATGGGTTTTAACGCTGATATGCGGATATTAGATTGCGCGATGGAAGTACATGCCGTTCACCTTTGTAAGGTCTTTCAAACAATATTATTCATAATTGATTTTTTGAAGATCAGCCCAAGGGGTTTCCAGCATCAAGGATTACTGACCAGTCTAAATGGAATTACCAGGATTACTGGCAATATGTCACGAATTACTATGATTTCCCAGAATTACCACGCAGAATTGCTCAAATTTATAAAAATAACTTGGAATTACTGCCTAGCTTCCAGCATATAGAGAAAAGTCTTTGGAATTAGATCGAATGACAGCTGTCAAACGCACAAAACCACGTGCTTGGCAATAGTGCCTCCAACCCGGGAATTCCTGGCACAAAATTCCCGGGATTTTTGTATGTTGTACGAGAAATTCCCGGAATCAAACAAATATTTTTATTCGGCCTGGAAATTACATTAGTATTGCAAATTATAAGTTTAAACTTTTCTAAAATTTAACATTAATTGGTACCATTTGATTTGTTGTCATTTTTGTTTTTTAGCCATCTTATACCAATTTTTGAAGCTGTTTTAGTCATGTCATACAGAAATAAATAAAAAAAATTAAAATAGACATTTAATTTGAATTAGAAATTTGGTGCATATAAAATTCAAAGCACAACAGAGAGCAAAAAAAAAATGTTTAAGTTATCTAAAAACTGCTGTCTTTGTTTACATTGATATTAATAGTATTGAGCTAATTCTATAAATTTAAAGCTTGAAAAACATAGCAAATATAAAGAAAACATAGATGTTATGACATTTTCAAAAACTTCCCGGGAATATATAAATATTTTTCCCGTTTTCCCGGAGACTCAAAATCTGGAAAAAAAATTGACGTCCTGCTTGGAAATCATCGAACAATTGGGTAAACATCAACAACAGTTTGACAACTGATTTTGGCGTTTGAGTGCATTTAAAATTCAAAGCACAACAAAGAACAAAAAAAATCTTTAAAACTATCTAAAAGTGCTATCTTTGTTAAGATTGATATTAATAGTTTTGAGCAAATAGTATGATTTTTAAGCATGAAAAACATAACAAATATAAAGAAAACATAGATTTTATGACGTTTTCCAAAAATTCCCTGGAAGAAAAAATATTTTCCGGGAAACTCAAAACCCGGGAAAATTGGACACCCTACTTGGAAATCATCGAATAATGGGGTAAATATCAAAATCAGTTTGACAACTGATTTTGACGTTTGAGTGCTTTTTCATCCGAATACATTTGAATAAGAGAATATCCGAACTTACGGACGTTCCGAAAAGGAAATCAGGGAATCAAGGAAAAGCAAAATGCATTTTGCCGATTTACCTTTGAAGAATTACTAGTAGTCACTTCACAGAAAAAAATATGGTGATATTCATCAGGAAATGGTGACAGATCTTGTGTCAAAAAAAAAGATTAATTTACCTTAGAAAATGATGAATTTTCATCAGTGTTTAATGAACATTCACATTTTTACACATTTTTAATGTAATATTACTCAAAAAAGAGGTAATATTCAACCTACCAAATTTTCAACATTCTATAAATCAACTTTTTTCTGTGTTGAATTGATGAAAAATACACGAATTACTGAGTAACTATGGAATTACACGAATTACTACGGAATTACTAGGTAATTCCAGAATTACAGGAATTACTGCAAATTTGCTAAGTAATTCTGGAATTACTGAATTACTTACTCATAATCCGAGTGATCCCGTACAAGCTATATATATCGTCGCCATCGTGCTAACTTGTCGTACGTGCATTTTGGGCCAAATTGAGTTATGAGCGCCATTTTGTGCAGCTCACAATGCCTCACCTTTTGACCTTCACAGATCCCCAAAATTCGATTTCAATCCTGAGATATTCAACAAAAACCGAAAAAACTCCGTGCATTTTTGTCACTTTACATATGATAGTAGTTTCAATCTTGTCGTGCTATCTTGTCACTCCATGAAAACTGATGTAAGTGCGACAAAAGGCCAAAGGGATTTCAGGCCAGGAAAGTCAGGATGCGTTTGTCGCACGTACAAGCTAGACTACCGTAAACATTTGTAATTATAACTCGGGACTCCAGCAACCAACTTCAACCAAACTTTGGGACAATGCACAGAATGGTGAGCCAAACAAAACGTGTTTGTTCTTGTTTACATTGCGTGCTCTCGTTTTTGAATATTCAAGGTCAAACATTAAAACGCGTTTTTCTCGGAACGTCAAAATGGCGGGTGCGACAAGATAGCACGACGACGTCGATATATAACTATGGTTTCTTACATAAAAATTAATAGGCATTAAATAGAATCAAAATAGGGTCGAAATTGTCTTTTTAACAGTTATTTTCTATTATTTTATTATTTTCCGAAGTATGTTTTCACAAAAAAGAATCATGGAATTACCAGGATTACTAGGATTATTAAGAATTACCAGGATTACTCTGAAATTACTCAGTAAATCTGGAATTACAGAATTACTTGATAAAGTTCCAGGTATTTCCTAATTAGTGACCAGTCTGACTCGATGCTGGAAACCCCTTGGATCATTCTAAAAATAACATTTTAACCGCTCACTAGGGCTTTACGACAGGTCAAAGATTGTAAAAGTTCTTTTACAGCTCGAAAACCTCGTCGGAACCATCCACTTGACAACTGCCCGCGTTGAAGTCGTTAGATTTTACGAGGAAATTGCCCTGCCAGTTCGAACTTTTTAAAATTCCCTCCTCAACACGTTGATAATCGGCTAATCGCTCTGCCGGACGTCTTCGCCCGATCTTCTGGCCCGAGAAACATCTGCAGCTAATGGAATGTCATTCCGTCAGTTTAGTGGACGTGGTGTACACGACGACGTCCATATCGATGAAAAACACGACAGAACAACCAGCCCCAGCCAGCTTGGACAGGGGCAGGATCCGAATTTACCGAACTTTTCTAATAAGAACTTTGTCTCATCAACTTTGATAACCCGAGAGAGAGAAGCATCTTCCGTGATTAACCAATTAAGCTAGCCCACCAAAGTCGTCCGATTGACGTGTTCAGTGCTCACCCTCCGATCTGGTACACCACGTGGTAAAGAGAGAAAGAGGGGTTCAACTGCACCAATGAACATGAGAGTGACAAGCTGCAAGCTAGGGAGAACGGAGACATTGATGTCTAGGCAGAAAAGTTTGGCTATTTATTGGAATTAGCTTTCCGACACATAAAAAGAAATTAAATCTCTCGGAATTTGCGTCGGAGCCTTGTCATGGGAGAGAATGTCCTGGAGTCTTTGATTTTTTTTTTAATAAAACAGGACTCAGGTTCACGAAGCCCTAGTTAAGACAAAAAAAGACAAGTGATAACTTTGCAGAGCGCCGAAATAATACACTCTCTTTGGCACATCATCTCCCACCTCCCACGTTGCCCGGGAAATTCCGGAAAGCCATCACGTGCGAAATTTTCGCATCTTGTTCCCTCAATTCCAGAGTGACAGTTAGCGGGCACACCCCGCTCCCAAAAGTAGAGGACTTTTTATTCGGTTACCATAATAGCGTTATTTACGCGCGAAAACTTGCGCCACCCAAAAAAAAAAAGTCGGGGTAACATTTGCGCAAATTGGCTAACTTTATTTATTCACAGCAACTAAATTCCGTGCGAATTTTTATTCAATTTTATTCGCTCCAGAGTGCGTGTTCCACGTGTGGGTTCGCTCTCCACCCCAGTGTGGAGACGTGTAATAAAATTGGCTAAAGACGTGCCCGGGAAATTTTTCTTTGCTGTCCCGGCTAGCCGAGACGCATTACAATTTTTTGGAGAAGATGACTACATTTTTTTGCGGCTGCTGTTGTTGGCTGAAGGAGGCTCGTAAGAATGCTCACAGTGCTCTGGCTGTTAGTTTGGAGGAATTGCGATTGTTCTGGATTTGTTGAGAATAGTATTGTATTATATGAATTTTTAATGGACATTTCACATAAAATGCAATGCACCTAAATCGTACACAAATTATTGCAAATGGAAATCAACATTATCTGATCAAGCTAATATTTGGTTATGGTTTATACTATCAAAACATGCAAGAATTCCGGTTTTCATTCATAAAAACCTTCCGCCTTTTGACACCAACCCAAAATTCGTATTTCTCGGCAATTCAAGTGGTAGAAGTTTTTCCAGGATTAATTTTGAAGAAAATTGGTCGTCAAAACGATTGACGCAGTATATTTTCAAAAAAAAAAAAAGTGTTTAGTCAGTTTAGTGTGTGTTGTGTAAATGTAAACTAGTTGCTTAATTTAGTCGAGCTACCGTGGCCGTAAGGTTTCGCCATGTAAGCGGAAGGTGAAGAGTTTGATTCCTCGGCAAAGTCAAAACCCTTAAAAGAGTAAATCGGCTCACTGGGAATACTGACCGGTAGGGGATGGATTTCGACTAGAGGCGTGCTGCGTTTCTAATCCAGAAATTGTGAAAATGTTAAAATATGTAAATTGGACCATTAGTTGCTGAGATATCGACGCTAAAAAATGGTGGGTTGTTAGGGTGAGCCTTAGAAAACATCAATTTTCCTGTTTTTAAACTTTTGCATGGCAATATCTCAGCACCTAAGGGTCGTATGAACAAAGTTCAAAAAAGCAAAATATAGAGAATTTTTCAGCTTTTCAAAAAAAAAATTTATTAAATTTTATTTAATTTTATTATTAGTGTGTGTAAAGAATTGGTAGAGGTAGGAAGATGAGTAGACTAATGATGTACTGTGGTACGCGCGGCTGGTGCTACCCCGCGCTGTACTAATTCTCGCCTGTTTAGGTGGCAGTTCTGAAGTCGCTCTTTCTCTCTAATTTAAATTTTCTCTGTGGTCCCACTCTCATAAAATTAACCCTCCCAGCTTACTGCGATCGGTGGCGCGAAGATGCACCGATCTGATCCATGTATGTTACATGTAGTTTTTTTTGTTATAGTCAGATCCCAATAAAGTGTCCGTTGAAGGAGTTCGGTCTGTGTACGAGTAGAGGAATAAAGTTTGTGTTTTTTAACTCTACGCTCCGCGGTTTCAATTCTCTCCGGAACTAGCCAGAGTGATCCGGCCCCCATCCGGTTCTGTACAGTGTGTCACACAAAGATTCCAAAAAAGACTATCTTTGAATGTAAAGGGTCAAAACTTCAAAAAGCCGCTGGAAATATTTTTTAAAGTTTGTGTTAAAGCTTCATAATTTAATGTTAGAAGTACAATCTGTTTAAACAAATACAACATTATTTGTTCAGAGCAATTCCAGCCCAAAACAGGAATTTTTCAGGTACTTTTTTCTCGACCCTCTCCAATTTCAATGAAACTTTGTAGACATGTTATCCTACGCTTATATAAGCCATTTATGTGTATATGGAGCCAGTTCCACACGATAATGACATTTGAGAAGGGCGTAAGTGTTTTAAATATTTTTGTAATTCGGAACTTAAATATTTCTGTATCTCAAAGCCGTTGCATCGTATCAAAAAGTGGTCAAAGACAAACTTGTAGGAAATTTGACGGGCTTTTCGATAAAAATACACTGAAAGAAAAAAACACCCAACTTTTATGAGATTTTTTGATTTTTAAGTTTAAAAGTCAAATTTGAGGGGGAGCCCACGATTTTTTTTCGCTCAAAATTTTTGTGATGATAGCCTAAGATGTTAAAAAAAACTCACGAAAAATGCAGGATGAAGCAACTCACCTAAAAAAATACAAAAATCATTTACTGAAACGGTTTTTTTGAAAAGTGCTCTAAACGTCAAAATTTTCAAAAACCGAATACGGGAATCGATTCTCCAGACAATTTTACATAAAGTCTCCATATTGACCATTGTCCTAAGTCCGATCCTTGTAAAGTTACAGCGGTTTTAAAAATAAAAATGTTGAAAAAATAGGTTTTTTGATGGTTTTTGGCAATTTCTATACGACAGACTTGATTTTTCAGTCTCGTAAATATTTTTACCGGAAAGCTCGTCCAATTTCCCATAATTTTGTCTTTGACAACATTTAAATTGGATGTAGGAGCTTGCAGATATAAGCTAATTACATTGCTCATAATTGAAAACATCATATTTTTTCAGTGTAGTATAGTAACCTGGATAGTAAATTAGCTTATATCTGTAAGCCCATACATCCAATTGAAATGTGGTCAAAGACAAACTTATGGGGAATTGGACGAGCTTTCCGGTAAAAATATTTACGAGACTGAAAAATCAAGTCTGTCTTATAGAAATTGCCAAAAACCATCAAAAAACCTATTTTTTCTACATTTTTATTTTTGAAACCGCTGTAACTTCACAAGGATTGGACTTAGGACAATGGTCAATATGGAGACTTTTATGTAAAATTGTCTGGAGAATCGATTCCCGTATTCGGTTTTTGAAAATTTTGACGTTTAGAGCACTTTTCAAAAAACCAGTTTCAGTAAATGATTTTTGTATTTTTTTAGGTGAGTTGCTTCATCCTGCATTTTTTGTGAGTCTTTTTGTAACATCTTAGACTATCTTCACAAAAATTTTGAACGAAAAAAAATCGTTGGCTCCCCCTCAAATTTGACTTTTAAACTTAAAAATAAAAAAATCTCATAAAAGTTGGGTGTTTTTTTCTTTCAGTGTATTTTTATCGAAAAGCCCGTCAAATTTCCTACAAGTTTGTCTTTGACCACTTTTTGATACGATGCAACGGCTTCGAAATACAGAAATATTTAAATTCCGAATTACAAAAATATTTAAAACACTTACGCCCTTCTCAAATGTCATTATCGAGTGGAACTGGCTCCATATACACAAAAATGGCTTATATTAGCGAAGGATAACATGTCTACAAAGTTTCATTGAAATCGGAGAGGGTCGGGTACAACCGATTCCCTATTTGGCATGGAATTGCTCTCACGCAATTTTTCATACTTAATTAATTTGGAATCACATTAAAATTTAAAAATCAAAATGTTTTTAATAATCTCTTATAAAAGCACAGATTTTGGTTATAGCCAATTTCAATAAAGATATGAATTGTTTTTTTGTTTACAACATTAACAAACAACTCAGAAATGTATTTTTTGGAAAACTTAAATAATTTCCTGAGAAATCGAATACAGCCTTGCAAAATAACATTGTAGCAAAATATGGTTTTAATAAGTATTCAAAATTAGCTATTAGTTTTCATATTTTGATGATTCGTGGACATATCGTTAATGGTGAAAATGAATTTTATCGAAATTTTGTTACGATTTGAATACAATTTGATTATTTTTAAATTATAAAATATCTGCAAACGCAGTTAGTTGAGTGATTCCACAAATTTTGAATATATTTTCAACCGTTTAAACTTGCCGATAGAATCGGCAAATATTCAGATGCAGTAATCATTTTTTTTCTCTCACTTGTTTCTGTATTTTTCAGAATTATTTTTTTATTTGAATAAAACTTTGTCATTCAATCCTTATGTAAGGTACAGGGGATAAAATATCTGGTACAGAAGTTAAGTTGTCTAACATTATTTAAAAAAAAAACTAACTTAATCCACCTATGTGGTTGGCGCCTTCCTCACTTTTTACCAACATTTGGTGATACGATGGGTTTGGACACCAATTCCATCTATTTCTCAATAAAGAAATACACAAATGTCACTTAAGCGGTCATAACTTGAGACTGAGCGTTGCCAGATCTTCAAACCTAACCAACGATGGATCGGATGATGGATCCGGACATAGTTTACATACATTTAAGTGAGATCCGGCTTCAAAAAAGTACATAAATATAACTTAAGTGGTCATATCTCGAGACAGGGTTGCCAGATCCTCAATGTTTTGCACTCATTGGAAAGGTCTTTTGATAAACTAACCAACGATGCGTCGGATGATGGATCCGGATATAGTTTACATACATTTAAGTGAGATCCGGCTTCAAAAAAGTACATAAATATCACTTAAGTGGTCATAACTTGAGACAGGGTTGCCAGATCTTCAATGTTTTGGACTCATTGGAAAGGTCTTTTGATAACCTAACCAACGATGAGTCGGATGATGGATCCGGACATAGTTTACATACATTTAAGTGAGATCCGGCTTTAAAAAAGTACATAATATAACTTAAGTGGTCATATCTCGAGACAGGGTTGCCAAATCTTCAATGTTTTGGACTCATTGGAAAGGTCTTTTGATAACCTAACCAACGATGAGTCGGATGATGGATCCGGATATAGTTAACATACATTTAAGTGAGATCCGGCTTCAAAAAAGTACATAAAAATCACTTAAGTGGTCATAACATGAGACAGGGTTGCCAGATCTTCAATGTTTTAGACTCGTTGGAAAGGTCTTTTGATAACCTAACCAACGATGGGTCGGATGATGGACCCGGACATAGTTTACATACATTTAAGTGAGATCCGGCTTCAAAAAAGTATATCAATATCACTTAAGTGGCCATATCTCGAGACAGGGTTGCCAGATCTTCAATGTTTTGGACTCGTTGGAAAGGTCTTTTGATAACCTAACCAACAATGGCTCGGATGATGGACCCGGACATAGTTTACATATATTTAAGTGATATCCGGCTTCAAAAAAGTATATCAATATCATTTAAGTGGCCATATCTCGAGACAGGGTTGCCAGATCTTCAATGTTTTGGATTCGTTGGAAAGGTCTTTTGATAACCTAACCAACGATGGGTCGAATGATGGACCCGGACATAGTTTACATACAGTTAAGTGAGATCCAAATATATGTGAAAACACATTTTTATACATAACTTTTGAACTACTTATCGAAACTTCAATCTGTATAAAACTCGATCTATGGGACCCTAAACCAAGTCGAATGCAACAAGTTCGGGTCAAATCGGTTCAGCCAGTGCCGAGAAACATGAGCTAGTTTGTTGGTCACATACATACATACACACACACATACACACACACATACACACACACATACACACGCCCGTGAACCGTGGGGACAGGTGAGGGTCCCTGCGGAGCTTAGCTGCCAGCTACCGGGCGGGTTGCAGTTGGCGGATAGCTGTCGGCGATTGCATACATTCATTGCATCGCCCCCGGACCAGCAGCGGGAGGATGTCTAGGACGTGGCGGAATTGAACAAGGGCTCTGTTTAATTTCTTCGAAAAAAACCACATGGGTCCGTAAACACCTCTGTCAAGCGATCGAACGCCGCTATAAGTGTTTTAGCCCAAAACCTCACCAAACCCCGAATCCAAGATGTGACGCGACCCGTGTCGAGGGATGCATGGCTGGGGGGGTTCAACAAATTCCCAGTCGATAACGGAGCCTGTGGGGCACAGGGGCGCACCCCACACGTAATTTGCCCTTACTGCGGCACGGCAGGGCACTGGCGCAGCGGACCGTATTTCCCTAGCGACTCGTGGGATTCAAAATGAAGACAAGTGAAACAAACCAACAAAAGGGTCCCGATGCGCCCCAAGCATCGGAAAACACGGAGGTAGAAGAGGACGCAAACGTCGAAATGGCAGGAGGCGAGTCAAACGGCGGCGACACAGCAGGCGGAGTGGCGAGCGCGTTCCGTGGAAGCGGGAAGGTGTTGAGATCCCCAGTGTTGAACCAGGCGGCTGCTTCGAGTCAGCAGATAGGAGTAATTGGAGAGGAGACTCCCAAGTCATCCTTGTTGAACTTCACCGGCAGTACCCCTCAGGACGGAGTCCTGCTCGGAAGGACCGCGTTGCAGGAGGTCAGAAGGAGGGTCAACGAACTCTTTGATTTCATCAAGGACAAAAACAACGTCCACACCAGAATCAAGCAGATGGTGAATGGAGTCAAGGCAGCCATGAATGCCGCAGAGCGCGAAAATAGCTCGCTGGTGGTGACGCGGAATTCACTGAAGCTCAGAGCTGAAAGAGCAGAAGAAACGCTGAACGCAAAACTGGAGGAGGAAGCGCTACGGGAGAAAGAACCGAAAACGCCGCCCGGCCCAAGCACAAAAAGGGACAGGGAAACGCCTGGAGAGGAGGAGGACGCAAAGAAGCAGAAGCAGGGGAATGGAGAC
The DNA here is from genome assembly GCF_016801865.2 of Culex pipiens pallens. Classification (NCBI taxonomy): domain Eukaryota; kingdom Metazoa; phylum Arthropoda; class Insecta; order Diptera; family Culicidae; genus Culex; species Culex pipiens. The sequence goes on along the minus strand of NC_068938.1, from coordinate 137,209,969 downwards.
AGTCCGGACCCAGCGAAGGAGCCAGAACCAGACCCAGGGAAGGAGGAGGAATGGGAGAAGGTCAAGAAAAAGAAGCGGAAGAAAAAAGGGAAGCAGAACGAGGACACCCAAAAACCCAAGTTTCGCAGGGAGCGTAACAAAGGCGAGGCTTTGGTGGTCGAGGTGAAGGAAGGTGTTTCGTACGCAGACCTCCTCCGGAAAGTACGAACCGATCCGGAACTCAAGGAGCTTGGCGAGAACGTGGTTAAAACCAGGCGCACACAGACCGGAGCGATGCTTTTTGAGCTGAAGAATGATCCCGCGGTCAAGAGTTCAGCTTTTAAGTCCCTCGTCGAGAAAGCCGTAGGCTACGAGTCGAAGGTAAGGGCGCTATCGCCGGAGACAACGATTGAGTGCAGGAACCTGGACGAGATCACGACGGAGGAAGAGCTGGAAGATGCGCTGATCGTTCTTCTGGATGACCGTACGACACCGATGGCAATCCGGTTGAGGAAAGCCTACGGCGGCACGCAAATTGCGTCGATGCGACTATCGACGCCTTCGGCGTCTAAGCTGCTGGAAGTCGGCAAGGTCAAAGTAGGGTGGTCGGTGTGCCCACTGACGCCTGTTCCTCGAGTGACCCAGCAGATGACGAGGTGTTTCCGCTGTATGGGCTTCGGCCACCAGGCGAGAAATTGCGACGGTCCCGATCGAACCAAAAGTTGCAGAAGATGTGGTAGAGAAGGCCACATGGCAAGAGACTGCAAAAATAAGCCGAAGTGCGTGCTCTGTAAAGAAGGCGATGGCAATAGCCATGCGACGGGTGGCTTTAATTGCCCGGTGTACAGGAAGCTGGCCTCGGGCAAAAAGTAATGGAGGTGTCCCAGGTGAACCTCAATCACTGCGACACTGCACAGCAACTGCTGTGGCAGTCAACCGCGGAGACGGGGTGTGACGTAGCAATTATTGCAGAACCGTACCGAGTTCCACACGACAACGGAAACTGGGCCGCGGATACAGCAAGAATGGCGGCGATACACGTGATGGGGCGGTACCCCATACAGGAGGTGGTCTCGAGGGCGTTTGAAGGATTCGTGATCGCCAAAGTAAACGGAACCTTCTTCTGTAGCTGCTATGCTCCCCCAAGATGGACCTTGGAGCAGTTTCAGCAGATGCTGGATTGTCTGACCGACGAACTGATCGGACGAAGCCCGATCGTTATCGGAGGTGACTTCAACGCGTGGGCGGTCGAGTGGGGTAGCAGATGCACCAATGCTAGGGGGCATAGCCTAATGGAAGCTCTGGCAAAGCTAGACGTTAGGCTGGCGAATCGCGGAACCAGCAGTACCTTCCGCAAAGACGGTCGTGAGTCCATTATCGACGTTACGTTCTGTAGCCCGCGACTGGCGGCCGACATGAACTGGAGGGTGAGTGAGGACTATACCCATAGCGATCACCAAGCGATCCGGTACAGCATCGGGAGACGAGCCCCTGTACCAGATAGGAGCAGTCGGTCCTACGGAAGGAAATGGAAGCTGCAGTACTTCGACGAGGGTCTCTTCGTGGAAGCGCTCCATTGGTGTGATGGTCCCCAAGACTTGAGTGCCGACGTGCTAACAGCACAACTGGTGACAGCATGCGACACAACCATGCCGCGGAGACTGGAGCCAAGGAACTGTCGTCGTCCAGCTTACTGGTGGAATGAAGAACTCGGTACCCTTCGGGCAAGTTGCCTCAGCGCCAGAAGACGAGTCCAGAGAGCAAGATCCGAAGCAACTAGAGAGGAGCGCAGAGAGGAGTACCGGTCTGCAAAGGCCGCGCTCAAGAAAGCGATCAAATGCAGCAAGACAAACTGCTTCAAGGAGTTATGCCAAGACGCTGATGTAAACCCTTGGGGGAGCGCATATCGTGTCGCGATGGCGAAGATCAGAGGCCCATCGATGGTGGCTGAAACGTGTCCCGACAAGCTGAAGGTCATTGTGGAAGGGCTCTTCCCAAGACATGACCCAACGACATGGCCTCCTACACCGTACAACGACGAAGGGGGTAGCAACGCCGAAGGTCATCTGATCACCAACGAAGAACTTGTGGCAGTAGCGAAGAGATTGAAGGTGAAGAAAGCTCCCGGCCCGGATGGAATCCCGAATTTCGCCCTGAAATCGGCGGTTCAAGCATTCCCGGACAGGTTTCGAACAGTCCTGCAGAAATGCCTGGACGAAGGACACTTCCCCGACCCGTGGAAGGTTCAAAAGCTCGTGTTGCTGCCGAAGCCAGGCAAACCACCGGGGGACCCATCATCGTATAGGCCTATATGTTTGCTGGACACCCTCGGAAAGCTTCTGGAACGGATCATCCTTAACCGGCTGACCAAGTACACGGAGAGCGAGCATGGCTTAGCAGCGAGGCAGTTCGGCTTCCGTAAAAGGAGATCCACGGTGGACGCCATCCGGAAAGTGGTCGAGAAAGCCGACGAAGCGCGGAGGAAAAAACGCAGGGGGAACCGCTGCTGCGCAATAGTCACGATTGACGTCAAGAACGCGTTCAACAGTGCGAGCTGGGCGGCCATAGCAGCAGCGCTGCACAAAATGAAGGTGCCTGACTATTTGTGCATGATCTTGAAGAGCTACTTCGAGAACCGCGTGCTGGTTTACGACACTGCCGATGGACAAAAAACCGTTGTTGTTACCGCGGGAGTTCCGCAGGGATCCATTCTGGGTTCAGCACTGTGGAACGGAATGTATGACGGAGTGTTGACACTGGGGCTACCCAACGGCGTAGAGATTGTTGGCTTTGCAGACGACATAGTGCTGACGGTAACCGGCGAAAATGTCGAGGAGGTCGAAGTGCTGGCTATGGAGGCAATCGCAATGATCGAGAACTGGATGCTCGAGGTGAAGCTGCGGATCGCCCACCACAAGACCGAGATGATACTGGTTAGTAACCACAAAAAGGTGCAGCAGGCCCAGATACACGTTGGAGAACACGTCGTGCACTCGAAGAGAGCGCTCAAGTACCTCGGGGTGATGGTGGATGACCGGCTGAACTTCAACAGCCACGTCGATTACGCCTGCGAGAAGGCGGCTAAGGCGATCATGGCACTGTCGAGGATTATGCCGAACAACGCTGGACCCAGGAGCAGTAGGCGCCGACTCTTGGCAAGTGTCGCGACGTCCATACTTAGGTACGGCGGACCGGTATGGTGGACGGCGCTGGGGACGAAGCGAAATCGAGCGCTGCTCGACAGAACGCAGAGACTGATGGCCATGCGGGTTGCAAGCGCGTACAGGACCATTTCGTCGGAAGCAGTTGGCGTCATAGCCGGAATGATCCCCATCGGCATCACACTGGAGGAGGACACCGTGCGCTACACCCGGAGAGGCACGAGAGGTATCCGGGAAGCTGCGAAAGCCGAATCGCTGGCAAGGTGGCAACGTGAGTGGGACACCACGGAGAAAGGCAGATGGACGCATCGGCTTATCCCGTCCGTATCCACGTGGGTGAGCAGAAGGCATGGAGAGGTCACCTTCCACCTCACACAGTTCCTGTCGGGCCATGGCTGCTTCAGGAAGTACCTGCACAGGTTCGGACATGCAGAGTCCCCTCTCTGTCCGGACTGCGTCGATTGCGAGGAAACACCGGAGCACGTGGTGTTCAGCTGCCCTCGCTTCGAGGCAGCGCGAAGCGAAATGCTGGCCATTATCGGAGCAGACACCAGGCCGGATAATGTGGTGCGAAGAATGTGCAGTGACATCGCCAAGTGGAATGCGGTCGTCGGAGCGGTGACGCAGATCACTTCGGCTCTCCAGCGGAAATGGAGAGACGACCAGAGGAGGAACGACTAGGAGCCTAGTCGAAAACCCACGAGTGTGGCTGTGAAGGAGAGCACGTTATGATGGTCGGCTCTACCAAATCGGTACACGTCTCGATGGTCACAGGAGTTGAGAACCCACGAGTGTGGCTGTGAAGGAGAGCACGTTATGACGGTTGGCTCTACCAAATCGGTACACGTCTCGATGGTCCAAGGAGAGGGCTGCATATGACTAACCGATCAAAAGCAACGCGATTCTTGGGCGCGGTTAAACCCTCGCATGGACTCATATGTATGTAGAACAGGAAATGGTTCTAGCACCCGGCATGGATCCTGTAAGTAGACTAGTGCAGAAAATGCAACGCCTCCCCCCGAAGTTATACCGAAAGGTGGTCCCGGGGGGAAAAGGGCACGGCGTTCAAGGACTGGTTTAGTGGGTCGGGAAAACTCTTTTGTTTTCCCAACCCCACACTACCTGAGAAATGAATTCTCAGGTGTCTGATAGCAGATTCCGACCTTGTAAAAAAAAAAAAAAAAAAAAAACACACACACACACACACACACACACACACACACATACAGACATTTGTTCAGTTTTCGATTCTGAGTCGATATGTATACATGAAGGTGGGTCTACGACGTTTTTATACGAAGTTCATTTTCAGAGCAGGATTATAGCCTTACCTCAGTGAGGAAGGCAAAACAATTTTTAGATGCAGAACTGAATTTGAAACCAAAAATGACTTATCTTTTTTTTAATTTCGCCGTTTTAAGTCAGGCCGTTTCAATTTTTTTTTGTTTTAAGTCGATGATTGGCTCAAAAAATCAGGTGGCACAGTTTTTGAATGCAATAATCTTTAAAAATTCAATGGATTTCGACATGCACTATCTTAAAAAAACGATATCAAATTCAATTATCGTCCAAAATAATTACCAAAATTAGATATTTTTCCGCAAAAAAAAAGTTTTTTTGGTCGGTACCTACTTTTTAATGAAAACTAAGGATTGTAAAAGAAGTGTACTTTACTGAAACAATAAAAAATCAACATCATGGGCCACTAATGATCGTTAAAATAAATAAAATCAAAATGTTTTCATACTAAAACAACTTCTTTAAATCGCTTACAACTTGTCAGAGTTAACTCGGATCGTTTTGCAGTCTTGGACAAAGTTTTTTGTAATCAAATTTTCAAAACAATTTCACGTTTGACAATGATCCGACACATTTAACGAAGCGTTTTTTTTTGGAATTTTGAAATTTTTAATTTTCCTCATACATAGTTTTTTTCCAGACAATCTTCAACGATCAATAGCGATCCTTAACAATTAACCGATTTGGTTCAAAATTGGCACAGTTACTTATTATTACACAGAAAAAAATCAATTCTCGAAACCGTGAAGTCAGTTCACGATTATGAGAACCACGAAGGAATATATTCACGTTTATGGTGCAAATGCACCATACTCATGAATAAATTCCTTCGTGGATCTCACATTCGTGAACTTAATTCACGATTACGGGAATTGATTTTTTTCTGTGTACGTACAGAATTGAGCAAGGAGGTATCTCTTAAGGTTTACAAAATTTTCAACTTTTCTTGTCACTCTTCTGGACTGCTGTTTTTAATGCATTAAACAAAACTTTTGATCGCGCGAGAGATCAATTTCCCAATTCTACCAGCCTAAATGTGATCCACAAATAAATGTTATTCCGTCCCTGTCTGTCCCTGAAGTGAGCAGAGTGAGCAGAGGAGATCCTCGCTCTTTTTGATCTCTCCCCGGCTCGCTTCTCATGTACTGTCCCCTTTAGATTATAGTCTTAAATAAACCGTTGACTACACCCGACCGTTGCACGTTAGAATAAATTCTGTAATTTCTGTTCGCGTAATAAAGTGTTTTTAATTGTGCAAAAACGGTGTTTTTCTGGGTCCAAAATCCCCGAACCGACCACACGCGCGAACAACTTTTTTCAATCAAATTTTAAACCATAGCATGTATTTTTTTAATTTTTCCCCTTAATGTTTCAATTGTGGATATAAATATATTTGTCCTCTTTTAAATTCACGATATTTTCGAAAATATTGGAATAATTTTCAATGTAGAACCTTGACACTTTGGTGACATTTTCTGCTCTTTTTAATTCAATTTAACAATATCAGTCGGAATTCACATAAATTTTATTTTTAAAACAAAATTAAACTACCACAATCCAAAAATCGATCAATAATATATGCCTCTATATTTTAAGTGTTGTTTTATGTATGGTTCAAAAGAGTTATCAGCTTAAAAAAAGAAATTTGCCAAAACATGAGGAATCTTTAAATTTAATCAGCTATTTGATGTAGTGCGACTTTTATTTAATAAGGAAAGGTTTCATCACTCTATTAGATGAATTGATTGACTCGCTACCAAAGTAGGCGTATGCTAAGAAAATTTTATTGTTATTCACGTGCATGCTGCCGGCGAACTGATGTCTTTTTTTCGCTTCCTTGCAAGCCTCAGTCATTTTTCATACGTTTTTCCTCATTTTTTTTTCCAATGCCGAAGTCACCCTCCCCATAGCATGTTTAGGAGCAGCAGCTTTCAATGGCAAAAAAGCAGAATTCTTTGACTTTTCGGAGGGGGTTTTTTTGTTGGTGGTTGGGAGGGAGTAAAATACAAGAAGAACAAAAGTGGCACCTATAAAAATTCACACCTCACACAGCAGCACAAACAAATTGAATTTTTGCGTCTATTAAATGTGTGATGTTGTAAAAATTCACTTTGGCGTGTTTTGCTCGTCTGAGATAGGTCTTTGTCTTTGTGTTGTCTGCAACAAGAATGTTTTTCCACAAACCATTCGTATTTGTCTCATTCGATCCATTTTGGGGTTCATAAATAGAGGATAAATATCAGGAAATTTAGCTAAGGTTTTGTGTTTCATATGTTTATAGGACCTATTTAAAAAACTCTGGATTTAGTTACAAAAGCACATGTTTAAAAAATTAAGCTTCATTATTAATTTCTTGTGACAGCGTTGTCAGGTCAATTTTTTGGGTTCATTGCAAAGAGACCATCCACAAACCACGTGGACACTTTTTTGGAATTCTCAACCCCCCCCCCCCCCTTCGTGGACAATTTTCATACAAATAAAATCTTTTTTGTATGGAGCGTGGACAATCGCCGAACCCCCCCCCCCCTAAGTTGTCCACGTGGTTTATGGATGGTCCCAAAGATTTTTTGATTATGTATCCAACGATGGGTCGCATAATTGATCCGGTCAACGTTTTCATCAAAATATTTGAGATCTAGCCTCACAAAAGTGTGTAAATAACCCTTAATTGCTAATAACTTTTGATATGGTTGTCAGAGCTTCAATCTTTTGAGGTCGTTGGGATGGTCTTTTGATTATCCATTCAACGATGTCACATGATAGACCTTGACAACGTTTTCATCAAATATCTGACATCCGCATTAAAAAATGTTTAAATAACACTAAAGTGCGTATCACTTTTGACACGATGGGTTGCATTCAGACATTACTTTCATCAAAATATTTGAGATCCGGCCTCAAAAAAGTGGACACTTATTTGAAAAATGAATAACTGCGACTATTTTCAAAAAAGTTATCTAAAAATGGCTTTAACTTGAAAACGGTACAATTCATGAAAATTCACTTAAGTACTTTTTGATTGCAAATACGGTTTTACATTGAAAAATAAAGTTGAAAATTTTTTGCGACTAATATTTTGATTTTTTGAAAAAAAAAACAGTATTGATTCAAAAATTCATAACTCGGTCAAAGATTGTTTACCCATTCTGAAAATTTCTGAAAAGTTGGCATTTGATGTCTCCCAAAACATATCAGAAAAAATATTGTTTTTTGCAATTCAAGTTTTAGTGACAAAAAGTTAAATAAAAAATCACAAAATTTTTTTTTTCAGTGTAGTCTCTATCCATACCTACAATTTTTCCGAAGACACCAAATCGAACAAAAATTTCCTTCAAAGATACAGATTTTTGCATTTTCATACATCATTTTCGTACGGGCGGCTGCCAAATTTGTATGGACAATTATATGGTCAAACTTATGATGCTAAAGGGCTTCTTTGACACCAAAAATTAAATTTAGAGAAATTGCTCAATAGACTGTTGCAATGCAAAACAAATATTTGACAAAAGGTTATCGGCTCCCCTCCCACGTACATTCACACACAAGATCCTCTGTAATTACTCTTAGCTTTAAGTAAAATGTAATAACAAAAGCCGACTCGGTGCTAACCTGGTCCCAGCACCGAAAAGAACCTAATGAAAATAATTTTATGAAATATTTGACAAAAGTCTGACTAACAGAATATCTCAGACAAAAAAACATTTACAATTACAATTATTTGACAATGAATATTATAAGTATAGGAAAAGCATGGCAAAAGGGAAGAGGGAGGGAGGTACATTTTGGCTGTTTTTAGTGTGACATTTTAATAGATATATTTGTTTGTTAACAATCTAAAATTAATGGAATAAAGAATAGTAAATCTGATCGATAATGTTCTTTATTATCCGATCTTGCCTTTTTAAATTTATAAGTGGTTTATAAACACATCAATCCATCTTTCACAAAAAAGTGAGGACAGCTTATAATTGAAATAGTTATATTTAGAAATCTATGTAACAATGTTTGTTCTTCATATTGTTGATTGATTCATTAATATTGCAATTTGATGAAGAAATTGCACGGTTTTCTGATTCGCGAGATGATTTAGATTCCCATAGTATCGCCTTGCAAGGATTTAATTGGTTTTATTCATTCCATGTAAAGTGCATCACCAGTGACTGTTAGTTTCAGTCAGTTTGCAACTTTCAATCGAGATGAACTTCTTGGAGAAAATTCACCGCGAATATCAAAACGCCTGGGAGGTCGAGTTCAAGAGTCCCTGCGCGCTGTACGGCAAAGCATGCGAATCCGTTTCCAAATATTTTTACATTGTCGGTGTCGAGCGATTTAGGTCGGAATATTCGAGAATAAATGCCAGATTGATATTTTTGGTGGTGGATTTAGTGTTGTACCTGGTACTGAGTGTTTGGTGCATTTTCGAGCTCTGGGGCGACATGGTGGACGTGATATTCTGCATCGTAACAATTGGGGTGGCTTTTCAAGTATTTTCTATTTGATTGTGATATTATTGGGCATTGATTTTAAGCATACTTTTATTTAAAGGGATTTATTAAAATGATTTGCTTTACGAGCATGTCAATCTACGACCTGCATCAGAGCAATTTGCAGTTTTACTCAAAAATAAGTAAATTTCCAGAAGTTCGCAGATCTTTGCTGAACACGGCCACTCACTGTAAAATTGCTGTAAGAGTATTGGAAATGTGTTATCCATACCTAGCATCGCTCATTTTGATTTTACCGATGATTATTTCACTGATGTATCACAGCTATGAGCTGCCGTTTGGATTTTTCTTTCCTGTGATCGATCGAAACACCCTAATTGGATACCTAATAAACTATGCCTATCACGCACTCCAGCTGTTCGAAGCAATTGCCGGTCTGATGGCTTCCGACATGTGCTTCTTCGTTCTTATCATGAGTGGAGTAGGGCAGCTTGACGTTTTGATCATTTATCTGCAAAAACTTGGTGAAATTACGATGAAATGTGATGGGTCCCAGAAAAACGACGAACAGTTTCAGCTACTGGTTGAGATTGTCGAAAAACATATCGAACATATTGCGTAGGTTTATCGAATCATTTGTTATCAATATCATGAATCATATTAAACATAATTCATTAATCGACAGATACCTCAACAAGATGGAAACACTAAAGAAAAACTACTTTTTCGGAAACTTTGGATGTCTAATTTTTGAAACTGTCACCTCATTATACGTTATAGCAACTGTAAGTACAACTATTTCAGCAAAAAAAAAAAATCATCAAAACTAAACCATCCTAAATCTCAGGTTGACGAAATTTGGTACCCCGGATTCATCATTGTCTTCGGTGGCATACTTCAGATAGGATTACCGTGTGTTCTGGGAACCCTGCTTTCAAACAAGGTAGTCCACATGCAAAAGTGAATTGGTAGCAATTTCAAAATGTTTGCACCCTATTTTCAGAACGACCAGTTGATCCGGGAGATCTACAACACCCCGTGGAATATGCTGTCAGTTTCCGAGCAAAAACTGCTGCAACTGTTGCTTCATTCTGCCCAAAATCCGGTCGTTCTTTCGGACGGATTTTGCCCCATAAATCTGTTCAATTTTGTTTCGGTAATGAGTAAAAGTGCAAACAACAGTCGTTAAAATCAATGCGTTTACTTTGCAGATCTACAAGAAAATTTACTCGTTCCTGATGATGTTGCTGAGTATCAACTAAGAACTAACTAATGGATATTAATCGACGACAGAATCGATTGTCAGACAAAATCATTTCATAACACAGAAATAGAAGGCCACAGCAATATTTTTTCCTAATTGAAAGGCGTTTTTGAATGTTGAATGATTTGAAATAAAAAGATTTTTTTTGAGATTGTTCATCACCTTAGAAGGGTCGTTCTCCGCCAATTCACAAAGCAGTTGCAACGACCTACCTTAAAGTGACCACGTGGTTTATGGATGGTTTCTATCTGGGTGATGAATAGAGAGAATGCGTAACGTGATTTTCGGATGATCCCACTTTGTTTACATCTCCAAAGTAGGATGCTGTTCAAGCACAAGCATGACTTTTTTCTTGCTGGTAAATAAGCTGTTTTATAATCAGTAGTTTGTGTTTTATTTCGTCAAGTTTTTGACTTTTTTTTGCTGGAAATTGTGTGTGTTTTCAAGTTTCAGCTTCTTGATGGATACAACCGCATAGACTCCCTAAACAACTTTCATTCATAATTTTAAAAAATGACAATTTCGCCTTCAACTTTCTTATGATTTCTTGACTTTAACTCCAGGTCCCCAAAAGCCACAAATTTTTCATTCTTGCAAAAAATAATAAAAAAAATTAATGATCGATAACAATACTCTCTACTTCAGCACCCAGGTTTCTATAAGCTAAAGTTTACAGAATTTATCAATTTGAAATGCAGACATTTATATGCGGGTAATACTATAATTGACGATCAGTTGTACAAAGAATAGTGTTTTTTTTTTAATTTTGTTTATAAAATCATTCACTCCTGGAATTTTAAAGACAAACAGGAAACTGAAGTTGTCATATTGGAATCGATTGAAACTCGTCTTAAAATCCGGTATCCTTTTCTCATTCGAAACAGCGGAACCGCGTCGTGGTGGTAGCAGCCGCTCAAAAGAGGTGCTACAAAAAAACGAATTATTTTTCCTCAAATTTAAGAACAAAAGAGCAACAAATCACTAATTTGAAAGTCGAATTACACTCAACCCCCGGTGGTTGGTCACTTTTTCGTTTGACACTTTTTGTTTGTACCGTAAACCGGGGTGACTTTGATAGGATTGCAATTTGTTTTTTGAATATTTTTCAACAGGTAAGGTTTTACTCAAGATTATTATTTTTAAAACATGTACTGGGGCAGGCCACACAAAGTACATGCACTTTTTTGGAAAAAAAGTTTTTTCAATAGTGTTTAGAAAAATAGTTACGTTTAAAATTCTTAGTTTAAATTCCGGGGTGACTTTGATAGTCATTGTTTTTGTTGTTAAAATCATATTTAAGATGTTCAAACTTTATGTGTACGTAAAATGTACCATCACTGAAGTTGCTGGTATTGTTTTTAAGAAAAAAAATAATGTTTATATTTAGATATTTAGGTTTATAAGCTTTTTAACAAAATAAATATAAATTTTAGGTAAAATTGTTAAAAGTCGGAATTTTGCCTGAAATTTGTAAAAACTAGTTTTGTTTATAAAATCATCGATTTATATTGCATTTTATACTGAATTCGAAGCACTAATCACAAGTTTTCACATTTTACATGAAATTTGTTCAACTGAAATTGCCTATAAATTTGGAGATTTTTTTAAATTGTGTTTCAAAAACACATGACGAAATCGGCCGATTTCGACCATTTTTATTTTTTGTATTTTTGTATTTGGTTCAAACTTTATGGGGGCCTTCCCTATGACCAAAGAAGCTACTTTGTGTCATTGGTTCACCCATACAAGTCTACATACAATTTTAGCAACTGTCCATACAAAAATGGTATGTAAATATTCAAACAGCTGTAACTTTTGAGTGAATTTTCTGATCAATTTGGTGTCTTCGGCAAAGTTGTAAGTATTGTTGAGGACTTTTGAGAAAAAAATAGGTACACGGAAAAAAAAAATTTGCAGATTTTTTTATCAACATTTTTTTACTAAAACTCAATTTCCCAAAATACGTATTTTTTTATTTTCGAGATTTTTTGATATGTTTTAGGGGACAAAAATCCGCAACTTTTGAGCCATAGAGAAACATGGTCAAAAAATCTGCCGCCGAGTTATGAATTTTTGAAGTTTAAGTTTCATGCAAAAACAAGTTTGACATTACTTTTTAATGCAAAATTGAATTTGCAATCGAAAAGTACTTTACAGATTTTTTGATAAAGGGCTCCGTTTTCAAGATATAGCCACCGAAAGTTTGATTTTAGCGAAATATTTGCAGTTTTTCAATTTTTAAAAATAGTGACCATGAGTGACCATTTCTGAAAATATTTTTTTTGAAAAGTTCAGAAAATTTGCTATAAAATTGTCTAAGAGACATTGAAGATTGGACCTCGGGTTGCTGAGATAAAGCCGCTTTAAGAGCGAGTTTTTCACCAATGTGTAACAGGTCGTATCGAGGTGCTCCGATTTGGATGAAACTTTCAGCGTTTGTTTGTCTATGTATGAGATGAACTTATGTCAAATATGAGCCCTCTACGACAAAGGGAAGTGGGGTAAAACGGGCATTGAAGTTTGAGATCGAAAAAACCTAAAAAATCTTAAAATTGCTCGCATTTCCGTAAAACTTCATCAATTCCAACTCTCTTAGATGCATTCGAATGGTTTTTTGAAGCACTTCAAAATGTGCCATAGACATCCAGGATTGGTTTGACTTTTTCTCTTAGCTTTTGCAAATTACTGTCAAAAATGGTTTTTTTTTTAAACCTTAATATCTTTTTCCAACAGCCTCCAATATCCATACTCCTATAGGTCAAAAGATAGGCAATTTCATGGACTATAAGCCTATGGTATTAACTTTTTGGCCAATCGCGGTTTTTCTCATAGTTTTTCGATTTTTCTACAACAACCATTTTGCAACGTTAGTTTTTGCCCTGTAGGCCACCATAGCGGCACTTATTGGTCTCAATTTTGTCATATTCGGAATCCTCGGACAATTTCACGTAAATTAGAAGTATTGGAGTTGTAAATTTGATTGGATAAATTGCCATTTAGAATGAATCAAAATATTTTTTAACAATTTGTTGGATTAGGGGTAAAACAGGTTTTCGCCTACTTGATACAGCATTTGACGTATTGATCATAGGTTAAATATGATCTATTTCTTTTTTCGAAAATGTTTTATTTAATTATTTTTTAAATCAAAATTACAATTCCAATACTTCTAACTTACGTGAAATTGTCCGAGGATTCCGAATATGACAAAATTGAAACCAAAAAGTGCCGCTATAGAGGCCAGCAGGGTAAAAACTAACGCTGTAAATTTTTTGTTGTAGAAAAATCGAAAAACTATGAGAAAAACTGCGATTGGCCAAAAAGTTAATACCATAGGCTTATAGTCCATGAATTTGCCTATCTTTTGACGTATAGGAGTATGGGTGTTGGAGGCTGTTGGAAAAAGATATTAACACTCAAACGCTCGGGTAGTCATTTGACCCCTATTTTTTTTCTTAAAAATCTCATAACTTTTGGTAGAATTGATCAAATTAGATGCTTCCAGTTGCAAAAGATCCAGATTTGTCTATATTTTGAACTGTCAGATGGGGGACAAATATGGTCCACTTTTACCGGAGATATTCCGGATTCCGTTGGGGTACCTCGGCCCTCCTATTTGGGGTTTTGGTCAAAAAAATAAAAACCATTGCACAGAACAATGCCGGAAATGATGCAAAACGCCAAGGCATCATTCTAATACATCATCCTGCATAGATACATGGCATGGCCAAGACCTTCGGTCACCGAAACAGGTTCCAACCGGAAACGGTTTACTGAGCTGATGTCGATTGGTGCCCAAATGAAACCGGTTCCGGTGCCCCGTAGGACTTTACCATGTACATTATTTTTGCTAGATGATGTATTAGAATTATGCCTTGAAGTTTTGCATCATTTCCGGCATTGTTCTGTGCAATGGTTTTTGTTCTATTGACCAAAACCCCAAATAAGAGGGCCGAGGTACCCCAATGGAATCCAGAATATCTCCGGTAAAAGTGGACCATATTTGTCCCCCATCTGACAGTTCAAAATATAGACAAATCTGGATCTTTTGCAACCGGAAGCATCTAATCTGGTCAATTCTACCAAAAGTTATGAGATTTTTAAGAAAAAAAATAAGGGTCAAATGACTACCCGAGCGTTTGAGTGTTAAGGTTTAAAAAAATCCATTTTTTACAGTAATTTGCAAAAGCTAAGAGAAAAAGTCAAACCAATCCTGGATGTCTATAGCACATTTTGAAGGGCTTCAAAAGACCATTCGAATGCATCTAAGAGAGTTGGAATTGATGAAGTTTTACGGAAATGCGAGCAATTTAAAGATTTTTTATGTTTTTTTGACCTCAAATTTCAAAGCCCATTTTACCCCACTTCCCTTTGTCGTAGAGAGCTCATATTTGACATGAGTTCATCTCATACATAGACAAACAAACGCTGAAAGTTTCATCCAAATCGGAGCACCTCGATACGACCTCTAGAACAAACCGAGCAATATTTACAAATACTGCCTCTTAAGAAAAAGAAACACGAAAATTGAAGTTTTCTAAATCTCACCAAAACAACCCACCATTTTCCAATGACGATATCTCAGCAATTAATGGTCCGATTTTCAATGTTAATATATGAAACATTCGTGAAATTTTTCGATCTTTTCGAAAAAAAATATTTTGAAATTTTTTAAATCAAGACTAACATTTTAAAAGGGCCAAATATTGAATATTACGCCCATTCAAAAAATACATATAAAATCCATTTCCGGTTTTGGTAGAGAATTGTCACATATTATTTATTATTTACAAACTTATTTTACCTTCTCCTAGTGGAAAATTGTCCAAAGAATCCTAAAATGCATTCCGTTTTTCGATTCAAAATCATGTTCATTGAGAAAATCATAACACTTTGAGAAGTTTAAAATAATTACTTTCATCAACATTTTTTTAACTACAGTTAACTAACTTTTTAAAGTTTCCAAAATTTTATGAAAAGTTCTTTTTGAGGTTCTTTGAACCTCAAAATGGTTCTACCATAGTCAGAATGATTCTAAACAATTCCGTACGTATTTTAATTATACTCTTCATTTTGCGGAAAAATCGCGAACCTATCAAAGTCACCCCGTTTTACGGTACCCCGTTGGTTTGACAAAGTCAAACTAAAAAGTGACACACAGTTACTTTTTACACGGTGCTCACGTACACTATCAAAATAAGCGTGTAGTGAGTTGTATAGTGTGTAACAAGTAGTGTGCGTGTGAACTCCGTGTAAAAGGGGTGTCAAACTAAAACGTGACCCCGTTTGTTTGACAGCAGTTAAGACAACATGATAAGTTTTCTTACAAAAACCACGCTTTTTACAATTTTCCTTACTTTTATAAAAATCGTTTTTTTGCCTTTCTTACTAAAGAAAGGTATATGAGCAATTCTCTACGAAATCGGTCTTTTTTCTTCAATTTTAATTTTTGTATTTTTTAATCCGGCTGAAACTTTTTTGGTGCCTTCGGTATGCCCAAAGAAGCCATTTTGCATCATTAGTTTGTCCATATAATTTTCCATACAAATTCGGCAGCTGTCCATACAAAAATGATGTATGAAAATTCAAAAATCTGTATCTTTTGAAGGAATTTTTTGATCGATTTGGTGTCTTCGGCAAAGTTGTAGGTATGGATACGGACTAAACTGGAAAAAATAATACACGGTAAAAAAAAATTTGGTGATTTTTTTATTTAACTTTTTATCACTAAAACTTGATTTACAAAAAAACACTATTTTTAATTTTTTTTATTTTTTGATATGTTTTAGAAGACATAAAATGCCAACTTTTCAGAAATTTCCAGGTTGTGCAAAAAATCACTGACCGAGTTATGAATTTTTTAATCAATACTGATTTTTTCAAAAAATCGAAATTTTGGTCGTAAAAATTTTTCAACTTCATTTTTCGATGTAAAATCAAATTTGCAATCAAAAAGTACTTTACTAAAATTTTGATAAAGTGCACCGTTTTCAAGTTATAGCCATATTTAAGTGACTTTTTTGAAAATAGTCGCAGTTTTTCATTTTTTTAAATTAGTGCACATGTTTGCCCAGTTTTGAAAAAAATATTTTTGAAAAGCTGAGAAAATTCTCTATATTTTGCTTATTCGGACTATGTTGATACGACCTTTAGTTGCTGAGATATTGCAATGCAAAGGTTTAAAAACAGGAAAATTGATGTTTTCTAAGTTTCACCCAAACAACCCACCATTTTCTATCGTCAATATCTCAGCAACTAATGGTCCGATTTTCAATGTTAATATATGAAACAATTGTGAAATTTTCCGATCTTTTCGAAAAAAATATTTTTGGAATTTTCAAATCAAGACAAACATTTTAAAAGGGCGTAATATTGAATGTTTGGCCTTTGTGAAATGTTAGTCTTGATTTGAAAATTCCAAAAATATTTTTTTCGAAGAGATCGGAAAATTTCACAAATGTTTCATATATTAACATTGAAAATCGGACCATTAGTTGCTGAGATATTGACGATAGAAAATGGTGGGTTGTTTGGGTGAAACTTAGAAAACATCAATTTTCCTGTTTTTAAACCTTTGCATTGCAATATCTCAGCAACTAAAGGTCGTATCAACAAAGTCCAAATAAGCAAAATATAGAGAATTTTCTCAGCTTTTCAAAAATATTTTTTTCAAAACTGGGCAAACATGTGCACTAATTTAAAAAAATGAAAAACTGCGACTATTTTCAAAAAAGTCACTTAAATATGGCTATAACTTGAAAACGGTGCACTTTATCAAAATTTCAGTAAAGTACTTTTTGATTGCAAATTTGATTTTACATCGAAAAATGAAGTTGAAAAATTTTTACGACCAAAATTTCGATTTTTTGAAAAAATCAGTATTGATTAAAAAATTCATAACTCGGTCAGTGATTTTTTGCACAACCTGGAAATTTCTGAAAAGTTGGCATTTTATGCCTTCTAAAACATATCAAAAAATAAAAAAAATTAAAAATAGTGTTTTTTTGTAAATCAAGTTTTAGTGATAAAAAGTTAAATAAAAAAATCACCAAATTTTTTTTACCGTGTATTATTTTTTTCCAGTGTAGTATCCATACCTACAACTTTGCCGAAGACACCAAATCGATCAAAAAATTCCTTCAAAAGATACAGATTTTTGAATTTTCATACATCATTTTTGTATGGACAGCTGCCGAATTTGTATGGAAAATTATATGGACAAACTAATGATGCAAAATGGCTTCTTTGGGCATACCGAAGGCACCAAAAAAGTTTCAGTCGGATTAAAAAATACAAAAAAAATCGAATGACCGAAATCCTAGAGAACTGCTCATATGTTTCACTTTATGGCTTAACATCATTTTCATCTTCGTAAATAAGACGATACAGCATGAGTTTTAATCGGATCGCTAAAAAATCACACTGCATTTTAGCATAAAAGCAATTCCATCCCAAATCAGGTATTTTCTGGTACTTTTGTACCCGACCCTCTCCGATTTCAATGAAACTTTTTTTTATTCATAACTTATTTTTATTAGGTCCTTGAAGGTGCTAGGACCAGGTTAGGACCGAGGATCAGTTTACAATCAAAATATAAAATAAAAATAAAAAAAAACTCATTACACTCCATACTTGGAGATCAAGTAACTGACGAGGGTTACTTGGTCCATTCAATGAAACTCTGTAGACATGTTATCCTAGGCCAATATAAGCCATTTTTGTGTATATGGTGCCAATAGTACTCGAAAATAACATTTGAGAAGGGCGTAAGGTATTTAAATATTTTTGTATTTTGCAATTTAAAAATTGCTGTATCTCAAAGCCGTTGCATCGTATCAAAAAGTGGTCAAAGACAAACTTGTAGGAAATTGAATGGGCTTTCTGAAAAAAAAATATACTGAAAGAAAACTAGACGCCACTTCTATGGATTTTTTTAATTTTTATGTTTAAAAGTTAAATTTAAAGGTGAAGTTACGATTTTTTCATTCAGTTTTTTTGAGAAAATAGCCTAAAATGTTGCAAAAAAAATCACGAAAAATGCAAGATGGTATGTCTCTCCTAAAAAAATACAAAAATCATTTACTAAAACTGTTTTTTTGGAAAGTGGCCTAAACGTCAAAATTTTCAAAAGCCGATAGTGGGAATCGATTTTACAGACAATTTTACATAAAAGTCTCCATATTGACCATTGTCCTAAGTCCAATCCTTGCGTAGTTACAGCGGTTTTAAAAATAAAAAAAATGTTGAAAAAATAGGTTTTTAGATGGTTTTTGGCAATTTTTATTTCTATATTTTTTCAACATTTTTATTTTTAAAACCGCTGTAACTTCGCAAGGATTGGACTTAGGAAAATGGTCAATATGGAGACTTTTATGTAAAATTGTCTGGAGAATCGATTCCCGTTATTGGTTTTTGAAAATTTTGACGTTTGGGCCACTTCCAAAAAAAAAAACTGTTTTAGAAAATGATTTTTGTATTTTTTTAGAAGAGACATACCATCCTGCATTTTTGGTGAGTCTTTGTGCAACATTTTAGGCTATTTCCTCAAAAATTTTGAATGAAAAAAAATCGTAACTTCACCTTTGAATTTAACTTTAAAACATAAAAATTGAAAAATCCCATAGAAGTGGCATGTATTTTTCTTTCAGTGTATTTTTTTCACAAAGCCCACCCAATTTCCTACAAGTTTGTCTTTGACCACTTTTTGATACAATGCAACGGCTTTGAGATACAGCAATTTTTAAATTGCAAAATACAAAAATATTTAAATACCTTACGCCTTTCTCAAATGTTATTTTCGAGTACTATTGGCTCCATATACACAAAAATGGCTTATATTGGCTTAGGATAACATGTCTACAAAGTTTCATTGAAATCGGAGAGGGACAAAAGTACCAGAAAAATACCTGATTTGAGATGGAATTGCTCATAACTTTTGTTCAGCCAGTCCTGAGATAATCGAGTACATTTTTTCGGTGCACGTCTTACAGACGCACAGAAATTTGCTCAGAATGTGATTCAGTGTCGATATGGATTCGTGAAGGTGGGTCCAGGAGGTCGAATTAAGAAGTGCATTTTTCGAGTGATTTTATAGCCTTTCCTCAGTAAGGTAAGGAAGGCAAAACTGTTAAAAAGACCAAAGGCATTTAGGTGAATGATTCGGTACAATGCAACAGTTTAAGTATGCAGCCGTATAATATAGCAAAGTCATGCAAGTTAACTATTGAACCTGGAATCGGAGTACTGAATCCATCATTCCAACACTAGAAACCATGGAGTTTGCCAAGCGTTACTTTGTGCGCCGTCGAAATCTGTGGAGCAGTGAGTTCAAGAATCCCAAGGCTTTGTACGAAAGTGGCTGCGAATCGGTGATGAGTTTGGCCTACGTTTGCGGTTCTGAAGTCTTAAGGCCAAACTACACGCGGAAGAATCGCCGGTTGGCCATATTGTTCGCTGACTTTATCTTGTATTTGATGTTAAGTTTTTGGTGCACGACCGTGTTTTGGGGCCGGTTGAATGACGTTATCTTCTGTTTTGTCACTATTGGAGGAGCCATTCAGGTTTGAAAGTGTTTGTTCAGGTTTGAAATTTGGATTTTAACCAGTATTTTGACAGGCTTTTGCTAAAATCAGCAGTTACACTGGAAAAGGATTGTACGACCTTCATTTGAGAAATCTGGAAAACTTCAAAAATGATCGCAACTATGATGAAGTTCAGGAAATAATGATGAACGTTGCAACGATTTGTAAGCTCTCAGTAACCGTTTTTAAGATAATCTTCTCAGGAATGGTCGGATTAGTCATGTTCTACTCGATTGGAGGATCGATAATGGGGGAACACTACGTGCTGCCATTTGGATATTACTTTCCGTTCATTGATCCAGACACCCTCGTTGGATTTGTAGTAAATTTCTCATATCAATTAACGTTTATAATTTACGCCTATTGTGGGTTACAAGCCTCGGATTTAGTTTTCTTATATTTAATCATGCATGCGATTGGAGCAACGGAAACCATTATAATCTATTTGAGAAAACTCAATCATCTCATCAGTTCCAACGGTGCATCATCCTGTCTCGATCTGCTGCACGATATTATCGAGAAACATATCAAACTCACGGAGTGTGTATCTTGGAAACTTGTAAAATACATCTTTTAAGCACATCTTTATGCTACAGGTACTCAAAAGACATGAACGACCTACTGAAGATGGGAATTTTCATAAACTTTGGAAGTTTGGTTGCTCAAACTGTGTTTTCTTGTTTCGTGCTTGCAACGGTAAGAAAGCTCACCATCATCACAGTTCACCACAGGTTCAATCGCACCTCTTATCCAGGCCGAAGAAATCTGGTACACTGGACTAGCGATCGTTGTTCTGAGCACCGTGCAGCTCTTCACCGCCTGTCTGCTGGGAACACTGCTGTCGAGCAAGGTGAGTAGTGTCTGCTTTTTGTTCTCAAAATAAGTTCTCCGGTCGGGTTCAAAATTTTTCTGGCGGTTCCTCAGCCGAAATAATTAGACCCGTATTTTTATTGTTTGGCCGTTATGGTGAGGGAGCGTTCTTTTATTACGTAACGCAGTAGGGGGGAAGGGGGGTCTCGGAGGCCGTGTTACGCTCCATACAATTTTTTAAAATTTGTATGGAAATTTTGTTACGAGGGGGGGGGGAGGGGGTCTAAAAGTCCGATTTTTCGCGTTACGTAATAAAAGAACGCTCCCTGACCTACACCGTGCTAGAGTGGTCCCATTTTCGTCATTAATTATTTAAGAAATCAAATTTTGGGTTGTATGCAAGAGCGATGAACCGCCCTAATTCTCCATACAAACTTTGGAGAAAAACCATTCGGCCCAGACAAACTATTTTTGAAAAATTCAAATGCACGTAATTCTGGGGACCCCAAACTTTATGCTTCCCCTCGAGTTGAGCATGCGCAGTAATTTTTGTCATTTTTTTTGTAACGATCATGAATCACCCTAAGTGTGGTGCGTTCTTTAGCCTCCCTTTAGCAGCAACAGCGCCGCTAGTTGTGGAAGGCGTCACTACTGTGAGAGGCTCTTGACCCATCCCTCGCTTGAGTTCCATGAAATACTCAGGGTGGTACACTCAAATGGCACGTCGAACAACTTGGAGGTATTGGGCTGGGCTCTCTGTATTTGTAAATACGGTGGACTAACCAATGCTTATGGACCATCTGGCAACTGGTGATTGGTTGAAATTGAGGGGATATACGGACGTATAACGTTCAACGGTGTAGTAGTTGAGGCGGATACTTTGCACGGGTTCCCATGTATATTCCCTTTCCCTATCGAGCATTTCTGTCCGGACCGTCCACGAAGTCAGTTCAAGTGCAAGTGGTGAGAAAGAACACGTGACGCCTAGGAGAGTCAGCCATTACGTCAACAGGTAAAACTTCGCTAAATTTAGTTGAAAACCACATCTAATTAGCCAGAATGTTTGTACAGATTGGCTAACCCGGTACGACGTTCAATTTGCACCGGTTGAATTAGGCGTTAGAGAGTTAGTTCGGATTGAGTCAGGTAAGAAGATGCTGAAACTTTGTAACCTTGTGAACTCGAAGTTAAAATGTATTTCGCCGCGGTAAACAGCACCCACAGTTTGCCGTGGGTCAAAATCTAGGGTCCCAAAACCCCTCCAGGAAGGAACCGTCCGCTACAAGGTTCTCCGATCGACTCTCCATCACCCTGGCACACCGGAACTGCTCGGCGCACCCTGCACATCTCCTTGGGCGCGCCTTCGACTTCGCGCACCCTCCCGGAAGTCGCTACGGTCCGTGGACACCTGTAAACGCCCCTCCGTCATCCTGGGCGTGGCCAAACGTGAGTGACTGGACTGTGGAACAGTTCATCCGCGAACCCCTCGACACGAAACCCTTTGCCGCATTAGGGGTCTGAAACTGTTCGACGAGTTGCATGCAACGTGGAAATCATCGCACGTCACATCCGCGTCGCCATCATCAGCGAGTGAGCGGCACGGCGGCGCGAGCCGAGACACTAACCACTGGCAGCATTGGTGAGCACGCGTGGATTACGCACAGTGGACGCAGAACGGTGTGTGGTGGTCAAAAATTCGAGGGAAGACACGTGGCAAAGTGCACATCGGGCGTGCGCCCAGAACGAACCGCGCGGCCTGCGAGCAAGATCCCCGGAACCGCACCTCGTCGCCCAACCATCCTCGTACTTCCTGGTACGGCCAATCGATCCGCCCCGTGCGCGGGACGCTGATGTATTAGGCGCCGACCACGCGACCAGCTCAAGCGAAGGCGATCAGCATAAGCCACGTGCGGCTTCCGCACCTGATCCGGTGAAGCATTTCCATCGGTGGCTCGTCCAGCTTGGACCGCATTCGATCCAACCCGCCAGCGAGGTCCGCTCGGGTTCCTGCAAGTGGTGCGTGTACGCATAAGTGGAACAACGCGATCGTCGCCCGGTAGAATCAACAGTTCCTGCAGCCACGTGCGGCCTCCAAAACCTCCATCAACAGCACGTGAGCCAGCCGAACCTCCCGCAGCACTCGCCGGACGAGGCGTGAAGGTCAGATTAGTATTAAGAGGTAGTCTGTAGGAAAAGAGCAAGAGCAGATTAGAACGTTGACGTCAACAAAGATCTTGGTACCGAGTGTAGTCGCTCGTCAGAACTCAGGTAGAATCGTTCACCTGTAATGGAACCTTAATAAAACTTTGCTCAATGGAGGTTGACGGTCCGTTCATTAAGCGCTCAACTCGTTATTAACTTTTTATTCGCAAACGTTCTATGGTCGTTATCAATTTGGTCTCAATTAATCAATAGTTAGATTTTGGTTCGTTAGTCGTTGGATTTGCCATTTGGGAGTGTCACAGTGAGCTTTGTGTTTGAGCTTCTCCTTAACCTGCCCTGGGAATTGAGCCTCTGCCGGGCCATAGAAAGTGCTCCAGTAGTCTTCCTAATTTTGGAAGTGGCGCTGCACCACGGTGCAAAAGCTACTGGAGTTGGGGTTGGAACGCACACGCAACGTTACATTTTGATCATTGTTATCAGATCTTCAATCTTTGAGCTCGTTGAGGTCTTTGAATTTCCTTTCTAAAAAGTTATAACTTGATGGGATTTATTTTACAATATTCGAGAATCTAGTCAACCTGTTCAACATTGCTTTTGAAGTACTTAACTAAACATAATAATTTTCGAAAGCGACTTCTGGGATCCCAAGACGGATCCAAATCGGATTATCAGTTCAGCCAGTGCCGAGTTCACATACATTTGCACAGATTTTGATCCTAAAGCGTCATCCATAAAGTATGTCACGCTCTAGGGGGGTAGGGGGGGGTCTGAGCAAGTGTGACATTGCATGTTATAAGTATAGGAAAAGCGTGACAAAGGGGGGGAGAGGAGGGTAAATTTTGGCCGATATTATCGTGACGTACTTTATGGATGAAGCCTAAGTAGATGTGTATATGTGAAGGTGGATTTAGGAGGACTAGGAAGTGTTATCATAAAAGTTGCCTTTTGAATTATATTGATAAATTACCACATAAAAGCAGTTTCCTACGAAATAGTTTTTTTTTTATTTTAATTTTTATATTTTTTAATCCGACTGAAACTTTTTTGGTGCCTTCAGTAAGCCCAAAGAAGCCATTTTGCATAATAAGTTTGTGCATATAATTTTCCTTTCAAATTTGGCAGCTGTCCATGCAAATTGATTTATGAAAAATCAAAAATCTGTATCTTTTGAAGAAATTTTTTGATCGATTTGGTTTCTTAGGCAAAGTTTTTTTTTGTTTTTTTCTTAACTTATTTTTATTAGGTCCTTTTAGGTGCTGTGACCAGGTTGGGACCGAGGATCAGTAAAACAATATATAATAACAAAAAAAAAAAAAACTCCTTAAATTCCATACTAGGAGATCATGTAACTGACGAGGGTTACTTGGTCCAAGCGGGTCTTGCAGGTCTTGAACCTGCCGATGTACTTGGAGAAAATCCCCCACAGATCAGCCAAACTGTAGAGTACCTCCCCGGCTTCCTTCTCCGTGGCTCCACCGTCTCGGGGGCCACCTTGGCTGCTTCCTGCGGGACGAGGGCGATCCTTGGATTTTCCGTCCGGAACTGCGCCCGGCAGCGGAGGGAACTCCGCTGGCGTAAACGCCGGAACTGCTGGACTCTGCTTCTCCGCCTTCCTTGCCGGTGGTTTCGGTTTCGACGCCTGCTGGCGCCTCTGGATAAAGTCCGCACGCTTGGGGCAGCTGCTGTCCGTGGCTTCGTGGGCTCCAGAGCAGTTGGCACACCGCTTCGGCTCGACTTCTTGGACGTTGCACTCGTCCGTCCTGTGGGGACCCCCACAGTTGTTGCACCTCCCCTTGAGGTGGCAGTTTCTGGTCCCATGGCCCAGCTGCAAACAGTTCCTGCACTGGGTCACGTTCGGCCGCTTGTTCCGGTAGGCCTCCCACCGGATGATAGTGCTTGCCACAACTTTCACTGCAGTGAGCTTTTTCAGATTGGTGCATCCCTTGGGGAAGACCACAATGTACGGAGTTTCGTCCACGGTGGACTTTTCCTTCCGCTTGATGATATGCACCTCCAGCGCGTCCAGCTTGAGATCCCTCTTCAGCAGGTACTTGACCTCGTCCGGTTTCAGTTCATCAGGCAAACCACGAAGAACTACCCGATGATTTCGTTCGCTCCGCCGATCGTGGGTGTAGAATTCCACTTTCTTCCTCTTGACGAGCTCCTGCAACTTGTCAAAATCCTTGACAGAGAAGCAGGTCACCTTGGTTCCAAATCGGGTTAGTTTGTAAATCGGGTTGAAACCAAATTTACAACTTTCCACTATTGCCACGAGCTTGTAAACATCCGTGGTGCTCTTCACCACCAAAGGTGGTTGCTTTTGTTTACCTGCCGACTGGCCGGGTGATGAAACCGCCGGGGCGTCTCCTCCTCCTGCTGGGCTGGCATTGTTGTTGTTTTCGTTTTCCGCTAGCGGGCTGAACTTGTTGTTTTTGAGCACATTCTGCTCCACTTTTCCTTCTCCGACGACAGCTCTGGTGATCTCAGGGGTCTTCTTCCGCTTCCGATTTCCGGGGATGAGTCGAAAATCATCCGTCTCGGAGGTCTCTTCCACCTCGATCCGTCAAACAACTCGAGGCACGATGCCCTTAGCGCTCACGTCACACACGTCTACACTCTCGGAGCTGTCAGAGCCAAGTGTTAGGCAAAGTTGTAGGTATGGATAAGGGCCGCACTGAAAAAAAATTGATGATTTTTAATTTCACTTTTTGTCACTAAACCTTAATTTGCAAAAAAACACTATTTATTTTTTTTTCATTGGCTGATGTGGAAACATTAAATCCAACTTTTCAAAAATTTCTTGAATGGGCAAAAAATCTTCGACAAAGTTATTAATTTTTGAATCAATACTGATTTTTTGGAAAATCAGAAAATGGAAATACTGGCCGCAAAAATTTTTCAACTTCATTTTTGGATGTAAAATCGAATTTGCAGTACTTTAGCGAAATTTGGATAAAATGCACCGTTTTCAAGTTATATCCATTTTCAGGTAACTTTTTTGGAAATAGTCGCAGTTATTCACATTGAAAAAAAAATATTTTTGAAAAGCTGAGAAAATTCTCTATATTTTGCATCTTTGAACTTTGACGACCCTTGGTTGCTGTGATATTGCCATGCAAAGGTTAAAAACTCGAAAATTGATGTCCCACTAAAACAACCCACCATTTTCTAATGTCGATATCTCAGCAACTAAAGGTCCGATTTTCAATGTTAAAATATGAAACATTCGTAAAATTTTCCAATCTTTCCAAAATTAATATTAAAAAAAAAATAAACCTGACTAACATTTCAAAAGGGCGTAATATTGAAAGTTTAGCCCATTTGAAATGTTAGTCTTGATTTAAAAAAAAAATCAAACATCGTTTTCGGAAAGATCGGAAATTTCACGAATGTTTCATTTTTTAACATTGTAAATCGGACCATTAGTTGCTGAGATATCGACAAAAGAAAATGGTGGGTTGTTTTGGTAAGGCTTAGAAAACATCAATTTTCTTGTATATGCATGGCAATATCACTGCAACCAAGGGTCGTATCAACAAAGTTCAAAAAAGCAAAATATAGAGAATTTTCTCAGCTTTTCAAAACAATTTTTTTTTAAATGTGCACTTATTTTGAAAAATGAATAACTGATACTCTTTTCAAAAAAGTCACCTAAAAATGGCTATCACTTGAAAATGGTGCACCTTATGAAAATTTCACTTCGGTACTTTTTGATTGCATATTCGATTTTACATCGAAAAACGAAGTTGAAAAATGTTTGCGACCAGTATTCCGATTTTTTGAAAAAATCAGTATTGATTCAAAAAATCATAACTTGGTAGAAAATGTTTGCCCATTCTGGAAATTTCTGATAAGTTGGCATTTAATGTCCTCTAAAACGTATCAGAAAATGGAAAAAATAGTGTTTTTCTTGCAAATCAACTTTAAGTGGCAATTTATTTGAAACGTTATTGAAAATGTGCAAAAAAAATACCGTCGTCCTTTTTAAAAAGCATGATGATATTATTTGGATGTTGTTCCCTTAAAAGAGGCACTTGGTAGATTGGGAAATAACAGATGTTATTGAATTTTCTAGAATTCTCAAGTCGTAGTCATGGTCCAAGGTTAACCTATTTGTCCATTAAATATTGAACACTCTTGCAATGCATTGATTAATTGATCGTCGAGGAAAATTCCCACATAGCAAAGCAAAATTTGAAACACGATCTCAAAAAAAAAAAAAAAAAATACAGTCATAGTCTCGTTGTCAGTCATGGAGTTTGCCAAACGTTATTTTGTGCGTCGCCGAAACTTGTGGAGCAGTGAGTTCAAAACTCCTAAAGCTTTGTTCGAAAGTGCTTGTGAATCGACGATGCGTTTGGCCTACGTTTGTGGTGCCGAAATTTTCCGTCAAAATTACACCCGGAACAATCGTCGGTTGGCTTTGCTGTACGCTGACTTTACCCTGTACCTGGTGATTAGCTCTTGGTGCTTGACGGTGCTATGGGGTCAGCTACTTGACGTCATCTTCTGTGTCGTGACGATTGGAGGGGCCGTACAGGTTAGAAAGTGATTGTTCTGTTAGCTTTTGGTGGGTGTAATAGTTGATCAATTTCTTGCAGGCGTTTGCAAAAATTTCCAGTTACATAAATCCCACAATTTACGAACTTCACTTGAAAAACATGGACAACTTCAAAAACATTCGGAAATATAACGAGGTTGAGGACATGTTGTGGAATATAGCGGCTATTTGTAAATTGATAGTGCTTTTTTATGCAATCATCTCCAAAATTTTTGTTGGATTGATTTTGGCGTATTCAATTGGTAGCTCTTATATGGGCGAGCATTACGTCTTGCCGTTTGGATATTTCTTTCCGTGGATTGATCGGGACACTTTCACTGGATACTTGATCAATTTGGCTTATCAAAGTACATTTTTGGTGTACGCCTATTGCGGACTGCAGCTTACGGATCATTTGTTTATAAACTTTATCATGCACGCGATTGCACGGCTGGAGACAATCATAATCTATCTGAGAAAACTTAATCTTCAGATACAATCACAAGACTTGCGGCTCAACGGATCTGCTATCAGTGAACTACTGCATGATATTTTAGAAAAACACATCCAACATACCGAGTTTGTTCAGAGATTGTTATCAGCAAAATCGCCAAATAATTGTGTTTCTTTCAGGAATCTCAGTGATTTAGACAATGCTTTAAAAAACGGAATTTACATCAATTTTGGAAGTTTGATCGCACAAACAGTCTTTTCATTTTACGTGATTGCAACGGTATTTGAAGGTTTCAGACAATTCAACTGCCCTTTTAACCAAAAATTTCAGGCTGATGAAATCTGGTACACGGGTTTGGAAATCGTGACAGCTTCCGCTGTACAGTTGTTTACCGCTTGTTTGATGGGAACACTGCTGTCCAGCAAAGTAAGTGAGTTTGTTTTATGTACAGAGCTGATTCCCTAATTAGATTTTCACTAATTCGAAGACAGCGACAGCATTGATCTCATTTTTGATCATCGCAGACAAAAATTTAACAAAAACCGTAAAAAACAACCGGCCAAATGGAATGTAGGCAGAAGACATTTTGACACATCGACGTCGTCGTGCTATCTTGTCGCACCCGCCATTTCGACGTTCCGAGAAAAACGCGTTTTAATGTTTGACCTTGAATATACAAAAACGAGAGCACGCAATGTAAACAATAACAAACACGTTTTGTTTGGCTGACCATTCTGTGCATTGTCCCAAAGTTTGGTTGAAGTTGGTTGCTGGAGTCCCGAGTTATAATTACAAATGTTTGCGGTAGTCTAGCTTGTACGTGCGACAAACGCATCCTGACTGGTTACGATTTTCGCTTTGTAAGCGAATGGTTCTGGGTTCGATTCCCAACTGCTCCCAACGAAAATGTTCAAACACACAGAAATTTGAAATGATGAATATAGGAACGAAAAATCAAAATCGCTCGAGACGGGTGTCGATGCCCCGTCCATTTGATTGGTACGCAAAAATGCTGACCACAAGACCATGACGCTTTGGTGAGATTGGACCGGAATTAGGAGTATTGTTACAGAGAGCGAGTTGTGCGCTATAACCACGGCAAATAGTGTCTAGAACATTCGTGGAATTACAATATAGGGGCGTGGGGTTACATCGTGCTGCCATCTGTTTTTTTAGTTCAAGTGTGGAAAAGTACAGATGTTAATAAATACAAGAAGGGTGCTAGGCGTATTCTAACCTTAGGCACTCTCTAGGATCCCTTCGAAAGATTGGCTGTGTTACACCCAAACGGCGGTCGCATAATTATGATGCATGGCTGCATAGGGGGATGGCGTCACTATTTTTAGACAATGTTTTCCACTTTTCTCCATCGAAACCGACTACTTTATCGACTTAATTTGGCAGGGCGAGATAGGGCTCCGTCTATTTTTAGACGATGACACTTTTCATGCACTTTTCCACTTTTGCACTTCAAAAAACAGGGTGCAGCACGATGTAACGCCATGTCCCTATGAAAGTATATCAGATTTTGCATGAAATCTGTCCTCATGCATTTTTTGCGACATAGGGGCATGACAATTTTGCTCGTTACCGACAATGATTGACATTACCGACTGCTGTATTGCTAGTATTGCGAAAAAAATCTTAACAGAACGAGGATTGAACCCTCAACTTCTTAATTTTTGATCCGACACGCTACCACCGCACCGTCGTAAGCGGAGGACAAGAGGGCCTGTCACGTCACGCTAGATTATTTCTTGACTACAGAAAATTCAGTCTTAAAATATATTTAAAAAAAATTTAAGTTTGATAAACTTTACCCATAAATGAAACTCGATAAAAGGCATTATGAAAAAAGTGTTTGATAATAAATTTAATATGCTTATATCAGAATATTAAAAAAAATTTAAAATCAAAACACGACCTTTAAAAAAAAACATTGATTGAACTCCGAATTAAGAATAATCCTACATTTATAAATCATGCAACCATGCTAAAGTAAATTTTCAAAACAACCTATGAGTCGTGAATTTCTTATGTAAATAGAACACAGCAAAAATCCGATCGCATGCAAAAGCATGCACAAGCATGCACATCACCTTCGTCAAAATAAACACTTAATATTACACACTGCATGTACAATTTTTGCAAACACAAAAAAAAGTTGCAACCGATGGAGGAGACAGAAAGGACTGGCGCTTTAGCCCACTCGGCCATCGGACCGATGAAGAATAGAAAGGATAAACACATATATGCGCTTGACATTTCGGTCAAGTAGGTTTCCCATACTGATGGGCTACATATTTCAGAGTGTAAAATCACATAAAATTGCTTACAATAATGCAATTTATTTTACACCCAGGTCTTTTACACGCAGCTGGATTTCTACTTTTTTAGCTGTGAACCTTTTGAAAATTTAATCTAGATTGAACAAAAAATTAAAAAGGAGGGGGGGTCCAACAAAACGTGACGTACTTTATGGATGAAGCCTAAGTCCACTGTTGCGGATTCTGATACATATTTTTCCTTTGGGTGTAGGATCATCTAAACATTCTTACAATTCACTCAAAAATATAATCAGTTATTCCTGAGAGCAATTCTCTACCAAAACCGGAAATGGAGTTTAATTGTATTTTTTTATTTGGCTCAAACTTTGTGGGGGCCTTCCTTATGACCAAAGAAGCTATTTTGTGTCATTGGTTCACCCATACAAGTCTCCATACAATTTCGGCAGCTGTCCATACAAAAATGGTACGTAAATATTCAAACAGCTGTAACTTTTGAGTGAATTTTCTGATCAATTTGGTGTTTTCAGCAAAGTTACAAAGATACCTACTTATTGTTGAGGACTATTGAGAAAAAAATAGGTACATGGAAAAAAAATTCCGAGCTTTTAATTAACTTTTTGACATAGGACTATGTCTCTACTTACTATATTGGGGGGCCAGTTCAGAAATTCGATCCAAAGCGTCACTTTTAAGCGTTGAAAAGGGGACATTTTGAACGCTTATATCTTTTTGCCCTGTGAATCAATCCAGACGGTTGGACCACCGATTGAAAGAGGAAGACTTCAGTTTTCGTTTAACTACATAGATAGTTTGACTAAACATAGTTAAAGCACTTAAAACATGCAATCAAAATGAGTAATTTTTATGTACATTTTCATTTTCATTTTCTTTATTAGGAGGTGGACAAAAGCCCCCTTGAGATGTGTCTAGCATATTCCAAGACACTCTCTCAAAGAGGCACAAAACCACCTCGTCTTTTCGCATCAACAAGTACACAAAACTCAAATGATACAAGACGGGTTACTTTAAAACTAACTCAATAAATTAACAAAAATATCACAGTGTTCTAATATCTACGTGTGTATTGTCAGGGAAGGGACTTGAGGAAATTAAGGAAACGGATTTTGATTTTGTCGCGGGACAGGTCAAAGTCGAAATGGTCAGAGCACAAGTTAAAAATACGACACATACTAGAAACTGGTTCGTTATGTCCGTAATTAGTCAGAGCTCGGCGAACCGTCAAAAAAGAGTGGTTGCGAAGTACACGCCGGCGGGTGTTAATATTGATCAGTTGCAAAACAGCGGGACAATCAATGGACGACTGCAGGAGGTCAGCTACAAACACTGCCTTTGCAACATCACGTCTTACCGAGAGAGGATCAAGGTTTAGCATTTTGCAACGCTCAGCATAGCTCGGAGGATTTAAAGGATCAGGCCAGGTGATGTGACGTTGGGCATATTTGACGAACTTTCGCTGCACCGACTCCACGCGTTGAATGGCGTTCTGGTAGAAGGGAGCCCAAACCGTGGAACAGTACTCGAGCGTAGAACGAACCAGCGAGCAATAAAGAGCTTTGAGACAGCCTAAATCTCGAAAATGCTTAGCTATCCTAAAGACGAATCCTAATGTTTTGGAAGCTTTGGAAACCATATACGTAATATGGTCAGTAAACGTCATTTTGCTATCCAGCATCACGCCTAAATCTTTCACACAGGACGTCCGAGGTATGGTGCCCGGTCGGAAATGGCGGACACAATTCTGGCGTTCGTCTGGGGGCTTGCGCCAGCCATCTGGCAGAATTTCCCCCAGATTTACCCCAGATTTCTGCCATGATTTCTGGCGAATATGACACAAACCGGTCGTGCACGGTTCAACCGATTGAACCTGTTGATTTTTGTGCCAGACAGCTGGCAGAACTTTCGCCCGATTTTCGCCAGATTCATCTGGCGTTACGCAAAACTTGTCTAGGATAAGTGTGCCAAGTGTGTCTGAACTGCACGACAAACGTCCGCCAGTGCCAGACACTCAAATTTACCAGATTATTTTCCGAGTGGGTAGAGGAGAAAAATCAGAGGACCCAGGTGGCTGCCTTGGGGGACGCCTGAAAAAACAGCAAATATGGCAGAAATTACGTCACCCACTTTCACGCTCATTTCTCGTCCGGTGAGGTAGGAGCAAAGCCATTCGAGCAGAGAACCGTTGAAGCCCAGTCGCTCGAGTTTAGCAACAGCAATACGGTGGTTTAGCTTGTCGAATGCTGCCGATAGATCCGTCCCGGTCGGAAATGGCGGACACAATTCTGGCGTTCGTCTGGGGGCTTGCGCCAGCCATCTGGCAGAATTTCCCCCAGATTTGCCCCAGAAATCTGCCATGATTTCTGGCGAATATGACACAAACCGGTCGTGCACGGTTCAACCGATTGAACCGGTTGATTTTTGTGCCAGACAGCAGGCAGAACTTTCGCCCGATTTTCGCCAGATTCATCTGGCGTTACGCAAAACTTGTCTAGGATAAGTGTGCCAAGTGTGTCTGAACTGCACGACAAACGTCCGCCAGCGCCAGACACTCAAATTTACCAGATTATTTTCCGAGTGGGGTGTAGATAGCGTCAATTTGTTTCCGTTTCTGCATGGTTCGTAGGATGAAGGACGAATAGGTGACCAGATTGGAACTGGTAGAACGTTTCGCCATAAAGCCATACTGTTCCTGGGCGATATAATCACAACAGTTGAACTTGATGAAGTCTAGCACAATGACTTCGAAGAGCTTGCTTACAGCGCAAAGTGCAGCGATTCCGCGGTAGTTCCGGACGTCTCGTTTAGGCCCCTTTTTGTGAACAGGGAACACAAACGACTTCTTCCAGAAACATGGGAAAACTCCGGTGGAAAGCGAGGTGTTGAAGAGTTGAGCCAGCGGTTCCGCTAGTGCATCGCAACACTTTTTGAGTACAACCGCGGGGATGCCATCCGGTCCACAGCTGTTGGAACTCTTCAGGCGGGCGCAGGCACGGCGAACGGACTCGGAGCTTATCACCGGATGAGGTCCGATGGGAGGTCGCAGTGGAACGTTACTAGCAGCCCTAGCAACTTGCGAGTCTGCTACAGTTTCGTTATTGAAGACACTGCAGAACTGGCGCCGGAAAAGGTCACAAATACTCTCGGTGGTTGTAGCCTCATCACCGTCGAGTACCATCGAGGTTGGGAGACCAGTTTCTTTCCGCTGCTCGTTGACGTGGTTCCAAAACTTTTTGGGTTCACGTTTCAAGCGGCTCTGGATGCGGTTCAGGTGGCGGAGAAAAAGTTGGTTGTTTAACAAACTGTACTTCCGGTTCTTAGATCTGTAGTGGGTTTTCCAACGATCTGTCGGATGCTTGGCATATTTCTTGAGTGCGGCACGTTTCACGGTCTTAAGCTTCTTCAGGCGGTGAGTAGACCATGGTGGATGTTGAGGAGGTTGCCGCTGTTTCTTCGGGATGAAGACGTTGATAGCTTGCGTCAAAATTTCCGTCCAAGTAACAGCAGCTTCGTTGGCGTCGAGATTGGCCATCAGTCGAGTCCAGTTAACGGTTGCCAAGAATTCGTTCATACCTTCGTAGTTACCATTGCGGTAGTCTATGAAGGTACTACCGTTCGTGTCACTAAAGGTGAACACTGTACACGAGATAGAAACCAGGAAGGGCAAGTGGTGACGAACGTCTTTCACGAGAGGTGAAGGTGCTGGGAGGAGGGAACAATACAAATCAAATCGGACAGATGACCAATCAGAGCGAGCGTATGCATTCGAGGCCACGCCCCTTTTGTGCCGTTCTCCGGCTGTGCCGCTATTTAACCAGAAAATTTCGCAAAAGCAAGTCACTTTGGAACGAGCACTCGAACCGACGACTCGTCGTCGCTAGAACTGTGCACATCGGGCCGGAGCGGAGGACAAAGCAGCAGCAGCCAACAGAAGAAGAGGACCAGCAAACAGAAGGAAGAACCACCAGCAGCAGAAAAAGGAAATTCAAGCGAAGCGGACCGGTGGAAGTCGCTATGAAAAATGGCCAATTCGACAGTGGTGGAAAAAACCTGGAGTGGCCTGTGCCCTCGAAGCAGCTTTATAGAACCATTGTGGCAATACGGGCATTAAAATTCATGGTTTTTGATACTGAACATAATAATGGCCATTTCGACAGTGGTGGCCACAATCTGGAGTGGCCGGTGCCCTCAAAGAAGGTTCCCCGGGGCCTGGGGGGACATTTACAGAACCATACGAGTTGTGGCAATATGGATATCAAAATTCATGGTTTTTGATATTGAGCATAATAATGGCCATTTCGACCGTAGTGGCCACAACCAGTAGTGGCCGCTGCCCTCAAAGAAGGTGTCCCCGGGGCCTGGGAGGACATTTACAGAACCATACGAGTTGTTGCAATATGGGTATCAAAATTCATGATTTTTGATACTGAACATGAAAATTGACATTTCGACAGTAGTGGCCATAACCTGGAGTTGCCGGTGCTCTCATGGAAGGTTCACCTTGGGAGAACATTTATGACAATTTTGCCGACAAATCTTTGAAACAAAATAAAATAATCTTATTCCAGATTTCACTAGCAATCCAAAAACTCATTCAAATTGCTTGGTCCTATGTCTTTCCGTTATGTCGTTATGTTATGTCTCCAAATTTTGGGAGGTTGTTTGGGACCCTAAAAGGACCCGAAAAATATGTTGCTGATTGGATTTCTATCATTTTTAATTTTCCCATAAAACTAGATTCCACCCAAATGGTCCACCTTTACCGGAGATATGCCGGATTCCGTTTGGGTACACACTACCATATGTTGGTAGTTCAGAGGTGCTTCTCATATTAAATATTCATTACCAGCTTTTTGCTGGCATGAAAAACAATCCATTGTAAAAAATATAAGAAAACGCCAACGTCAAGCTCAGTCTCAAATTGGCAATCATGCATGCGATTAAACGATCCTTTGTGCGCCGACGAAATCTGTGGAGTTGCGAGTTCAAAAATCCCAAGGCTTTGTACGAAAGTGCATGTGCAAATGTTACAACATTGGCCTTCGTGTGTGGCACCGAGCGTTTCTGTTCGAATTACTCACGGAGGAATTCTCGGTTGATTTTGCTGTTGATTGACATCACGCTGTATCTGGTGCTTAGTTTCTGGTGCGTGACTGTGCTATGGGGTCAGTTGAATGATGTTATCTTTTGCTTTGTGACCATGGGAGGAGCCGTTCAGGTTTGGCAATTTTGAAAAAAAAAATGGAATTTTTGTATATGCAATGTATTTTTTTCAGGCTATTGCTAAAATTACCTGCTACACTGACAAACAGTTTTACGATCTTCATTTAGGAAATCTTCAAAATTTCGAAAATGAGCGAAAATATGAAGAAGTAGAAGATGCTTTGTGGAATGTGGCCGCAACTTGCAAACTATCCGTACAAATTTCCAAAATGTTATACAACACAATGTTGATCCTTGTCTTGATGTATTCAATCGGTGGCTCCATTATGAGTGACCACTACGTTTTAATTTTTGGATATTTCTTTCCATGGATTAATCCAGACACCTTCGTTGGATACTTGGTCAATTTTACTTATCAATCTACATTCCTGGTCTATGCATATTGTGGGTTACAACATACAGATTTATGTTTCCTATTTCTGGTCATGCATGCTTATGGCCAGCTGGACACAATGATTATTTACTTGAGAAAATTTGATCTTTTACTAAAGGCTGATTTTCCGTCTGAAAGATCAACAATGAACGTCCTGTTTGATGATATCATCGAAAAACATATCAAGCACACACAGTTTGTATATTTGAAGTATGATAACATCAAAATTCTGTAGAAAAATCTTTTAGATATCTCAGTGGCATGAATAAACTATTGAAATTTGGAATATTACTAAACACAAAAAGTTTGGTGGCGCAAAGTGTGTTTTCATGCTTCGTTCTTGCAACGGTAAAAAAACTGGGTAGAAATAGTTATTAGCTAAGCACACAATATAAGTTTGATTTTTACAGGCTGAAGAAATATGGTACACTGGGTTGGTTATTGTTGTGTTAGCTGCGGTGCAGATTTTTGGTGCATGCATTTTGGGAACACTGCTGTTAAGTAAAGTAAGTTTCGTACTAAATTAAAATGATTGTACTAAATCATTATTTGTTTTCATCCTAGAACAAAGGATGACTCAGCTTAGATTAATTACTGCACTGATATTTTTCCAGCACAACCTCAAAAAACGATATGCAACATGATAAGGTTTCAGATTCTCAGTATAAATAACATTGATTACTTTTGATTAGGCTTTGAAACGGCCGTGGCAAAGATTTGGATACTTGATTTGGTATAGTAGCCGAATTTTCAATTATGGGCAGAGCATGAGGCAAAATAAACGTGGCAAGAGTCAATCTTGTGTGAACTATGCAAAATTTGGTAAACTTTCCTCAAAAAATACATTATAAAAAAAAGAGTACTCAGTCTTTAATGTAAGTCTATGGTTAACAATACAAACAAACAAACAATATAGTTTGTCCATATAATTTTCCATTCAAATTTGGCAGCTGGCCATACAAAAAAGATGTATGAAAATTCAAAAATCCGTATCTTTTGAATATTTTTTTTGATCGATTTGGTGTCTTCAGCAAAGTATTAAATAAGGATATGGACTACACTGAAAAAAAATATACACGTAAAAAATTCACGAAAACTTGATTTGCAAAAAAAACTAACTTTTTAGAAATTTCCAGGTTGTGCAAAAAATCATTGATCGAGTTATAAATTTTTTAGTCAATACTGATTTTTTTCAAAAAATCGAAAAAATGGTCGCAAAAATTTTTCAACTTTATTTTTCGATGTAAAATGAAATTTGCAATCAAAAAGTACATCAGTAAAATTTTGATAAAGTGCACCGTTTTCAAGTTAAATCCATTTTTAGGAGACTGTTTTGAAAATAGTCGCAGCTTATCATTTTTTAAAGTTAGTGCATATGTTTGCCCATTTTGAAACAAATATTTTTGAATAGCTGAGAAAATTCTCTATATTTTGCTTTTTTGAACCCTTAGTTGCTGAGATGTTGCCATGCAAGTGTATAAAAACAAGAAAATTGATGTTTTCTAAGACTCACTCAAACAACCCACCGTTTTCTAACGTCGATATCTCAGCAACTCATGGACCGATTTTCAATGTTTAAAAATGAAACATTCGTGAAATTTTCCAATCTTTTCGAAAAAAATACAGTCAAAATTTTTAAACCAAGACTTGCATTTTAAAAGGGCGTAATATTGAATTTTTGAATGAATGATGCAAACTGGCTTCTTTGGGCATACAGAAGGCACCAAAAAAAGTTTCAGTCGGATTAAAAATTAAAATTTAAGAAAAACGACCGATTTCGTAGAGAAATGCTCTTTGCATGCAATTCCGTTGAACTTTTGCAAATTTTAGCTGAACTGAAAATAAACCAAGGAGTATCAAGATCACAGACTGGGTGGAGAGTAAATTGGAGCCTAACATTTCAAAAGGGCACGTAACTTTTGTAAACAATAGTGTATCCCTTTCCCTCAAATGATAGTTTACCTAAGGTGTGAAAGGGACAAACTCTTGTCTACAAAAGTTATGTGTCCTAATGAAATGGCAAGCACGAATTGGACCTAGACGTACCGTTCAAAGTGGTTGAAACAGCCGGACTCTAAGTTGACAGTTTTCGTGAGTTGCGAGTATTCACCACCAGGAGGCCAGTGGTTATTTTGTCGTTTTAAATCGAAACAAGGCAAAAGCTCGCCATTTTCAAAAGTTTGGCTGGATAACATCAAAGGCCGCCATCTTAGGCCCCCCTGGGCCCACAAAAAAAGGTACCGTAATCTGGGGCGAATCGGGACTTCAGTCTGAATAGGGACAGCAGTTTTTAGAGCACTTGAAGCTTTTAAATTTGGAAATGAATGTACACATTTTGTTGGTCTGAGTCTGTTTTAACCGAAACCAACCAGAAAAATCAAAATATTGTGCTCCAACATGGTTAAAACTGCTGCCCCAATTCGCCCCATGTGTCCCGATTGACCCCAGTTTACGGTACGCTCAGTTTATATGGGAGCTGTCAACATGCTCCCGGGCTGGGTTGAAACAAATCGCCTAGACATACGGAAATAACTTGGAAATTACATTTTATGTTATTCATAACAATATTTGTTATTCGTCGTTATGATTTTTTTGTTATTGAATTGTTATTGTAATATCAGACTAATAACAATTTTAGTTATTCTTCGAATCAATCTTTATTATTATTTTTTGTTATTTTAACAACTAATCCGATCATCCCAATAACGGTTTGAGGTATTCTTCCATAACAAAAAATGTTATTCCAAAGTTGTTTTGGCTTTCAATCGATATCAGACCAATATCAAATTTCGTTATGATAATATAAACTGTTATTAAACTCTTATGCAAAAATGGATTTTGCAAGAATATTCCATAACACTTTTTGTTATTTTAACAGTATTTGTTATTAAAATGGAATTAGTTATTGCCGTCTGTTCGGGTAGAGTGGGAGTCAGGAGGGCCAACTTTTCCTCCAAGGTCGATCATACTTTACACCGATGGATCCAAAATGTGAAAACAAACGGGTGCTGGAATAACTGATCCTGGACTGAATATTTCAATACCTATGGGACAATGGACAACAGTATTTTTAGCGGAAATATACGCTATCATGGAATGTACAATGAATGCATTAAAATCGCCAACATGCCAGTCCAGGCTTGTTTGGGAATGTAGAACACTTTTGAAACAATTAGCATCTAGAAACCGGGTACATCTGTACTGGGTCCCGGGTCATCGAGGAATAGATGGGAATGAAACAGAAGTTCTTCAGTATATGATTCTGTATAAAAACAAAAAAATTAACAGAAAAATAGGGTAAAAATAGGACGTAAAACGAATATGGCTGTATCTCTGGAAATAAATTTTGGAAAAGCTTCAAATTATGGGCACAAGTAGTTTATGGCGCATGCAGGGATGGAAGAATCGTTAAAAAATCAATTTTGCTTGCGAACCTTCTTCACTCGCGAAAGAGAGAGGAGGTAAATCACTCGAAAGAAAATCGCTCCCAAAATTCTCCAAGAAAATCAATCTGCTGATGATTTTTTGTGAATTTCCTTGTCAGCACCACTCAAAAATATTTATTTCACTTTGTTTACACACATTGCCCATCTACAAAATGTGACAGGTCATATTTCGACGTGTGACATTACATTTGCAAGTGTAGTAGAGAAAAAGATGTTTCGCCGAATAATCAAGATGATGATTTTTTTAACAAGCTTTCGTGCGCGAGAACCGAGAGCCATGCTCCCTTCGGATTTTTTCTCTTGATGAGCATCCAAAGATTTTCTTCTGATGTTGATTATTTCATTGCTGGGCGCATGTTTTCGAAAGGCTTTTTGTTTGAAACTGAATTCATTGAATTTAAAAGTGTTATCTGTAAAAAAGTCCAAAAGGAGATCGCAGTAAGCTATGGTCGCGTCCGGTTTGTTTGATTTTTCGCTCCGCGTTTTTTCGTCTTCTGAGGATTTCCGTCAAATTCTTTTCGGCTAGTTCTAGACGAACTTGTGAGTGGCAGTGGACAAGGTGGAGATGGTGGAGGTATCCGAGATTCGCGTTGCGTTGCTGCATGTCCGGGAAGACGTCGCTGACCTGGGATAGAGCCTCAATCGCGCAAATGACGAGGAAATTTTGGCTGATTTGATGCGGCTGGATTGGCGGCTCCTAAGAACTTAGGAGCTGCAGGTTGGGACACAACCTGGCTGTGTCTTTCGAAGATTTTAAGATTTGCTGATTCTTGGTGAGAGCTTTCCATCATTATTTGCTAAATGATTATATTCCCTTATATTATTATACCATAAATTCAATAGCCCTCCTACCCCTTCCTCACTTTCCCATTCCTTAATCCCATTTTGCCCAATTCCACTTCCCCCTAAAAATATAATTATCTGCCAAATTTACACTAAAACACAACACCTAACTGATCCGGAGCGTTTGGTACGGTATGTCCACGCATCCTTCCTCCCCTGTAGATTCTGTGGAATGTGATCCGTTCACAGAATCCTCTCTGCGGTAAACACAACGCAGTAGGGCTGGCCGCTTTAATTTTTGTACTACATTTTCGGGTGATCTCGGATGTATTGCAATTATTAAAATTGACAAGAAAAGTGCTTGGGGCGTAATCTAATCACAAGACTTTCCAGCATGCTTTCATCGGACTGGAATGGATTATCTGAAAATAGTCCAAAAATACCTCTAAAAACGGCTTTGACCACATTTACTGGTCGAAACTTGTGAATCGAAAAATAAAATGTTCGTCCCCACGGCTACAAATCTGAAATATAAAAATTGTGGGTTTTACGAGCGGTTTTCCAATGATGGAAGACACCAATTATTAAGAGCGGGTACAGGCATCTCACATTTCCTCAGTATTTCAGAAAAAGAGCTCTCAAAAATCAGGCTTTGAGGCTTTGGGTTTCTGGGCTTCAAATCTTCAAATTAGTAACAGGATCAACCTTGTCGAACAGACCAACGCTGAAGTTATTTAATTTGAATGCAAAAAAAGCAGGGGGTGATATTTTTTTGTTATTCCATTAGTCAAATCATTAATCGCTGCTAAGAGATCAATCGATATCAATTGTTAATTTGTATGATACCAAAAAGGTTCGAAAGTTAGTTTATTCTCATTCCGTTTCAACGTCTGGGAATCTGGGAAACAGCAGATGCCTCAAAACCTTCTAGAGTTTCGCATGATTACTTCAAGGCTGATTGTAGATTAAATATTAACACTACCCCTCTCTGCGATTTAATGAATCAATCATTCGATCGCCGTTGTAATTTACCACATAGCCAGTAAAGTTTACTGCATCACCCTATCAAGGATAAGTTACAACCTCGTTGTTAGCCATGGAGTTTGCCAAGCGGTACTTTGTGCGCCACCGTAATTTGTGGAGCAGTGAGTTCAAAAATCCAAAGGCTTTGTACGAAAGTGCCTCCGAATCTGCGATGCGTTTGGCTGACGTTTGTGGGGCCGAAATTTTCCGTCAAAATTACACCCGGAACAATCGGCGGTTGGCTCTGCTGTACGCTGACTTTACGCTGTACCTGGTGCTTAGTTTCTGGTGCATTACAGTTCTGTGGGGTCAGCTACTTGACGTTATGTTTTGCGTCGTAATGATTGGAGGGGCTGTGCAGGTTTGATAATTATGTCCTGTATTGTTTGTTTGCATCCTAGGATGTAATTGTATTTACTTTGGTTACAGGCTTTTGCAAAGATTCACAGCTACACCAATCCCACGATTCATGAACTTCAAATGTGCAATTTGGAAAACTTTCAAAACGTTCGAAAATATGACGAGTTCGAGGAAGCGATGTGGAATGCAGCGACTTTTTGCAAATTTGCCGTGATTTTTTACGCAATCTTCGCAAAAATCATGATCGGATTGATTGTAGCGTATTCAATCGTGAGCTCTCTCGTGGGCGAACACTACGTATTGCCGTTTGGATACTTCTTTCCATGGATTGACCGGGACACCTTGGCTGGATATTGGATTAATTTCGCTTACCAAAGTACATTACTGGTGTACGGCTATTGTGGATTGCAAGCTTCAGATCTTGTATTCATATTTTTTATCATTCATGCAATTGCACGACTGGAGATAATCATAGTTTATCTAAAAAAACTCGATCTCTTGACACAATCACCAGAGTTGGAACGGAATGGATCTGCCATAAATGAGTTATTGGATGATATTATCGAAAAACACATTCAACATACTGGGTTTGTTTTCCAATCAAGTTAATCAAGATCATCCAAAGATTGGAAAAATTTCAGGAATCTCAGTGATTTGGACGATGTTTTGCAAAACGGCATTTACGTCAACTTTGGCAGCTTGATCGCTCAAACTGTCTTTTCATGTTATATTCTTGTAACGGTAATTATTGTTTGAGCAGCCAAAATGAAACACCAGAATCTCCTTCTAATGAACAATTTCTGGCTGATGAAATCTGGTACACGGGGTCGGCGGTAGCGTTTGGCAGCGCATTGCAGTTGTTTTCCGCTTGTTTGATGGGAACGCTGCTGTCCAGTAAAGTAAGTTAGCTCATGGAGCCATAAGTTACCCACAAAAGCTTTTTTGTTAGGAGTACATTTTCAAGCATTTGATAAAAATGCACTTGAAATTTGTAGTCTCAACTATATAAACTATAATGATGAAAAAAAAAAACAAATGAAAAATGTTTGATTCTGTTTGGCTTTGGTGGTCAGAAAAAGTCGGGAAAAATTGGAAAATTTTATATGGGACAGCTATGCATTTATGGACATGGCAAATTTTAAGAATTTTTTATATGGGAGTTGTTGTTACAGTTGAATTCAACGAAGTCGGGTCTTGCTGGAGAGAGGAACCCGAAATTGAAATCGTTAAATCTTCAGATGCCGGAGTCAGAGTGGCTAAACAAAATACCTAAGTTACAGCCCTGATATTTAAACAAAACTTTCAAGGTGGGGAGACTTTTCTTTTCTATCCCGTTTACTTTTCATACAGAATGACCAACTGATTCGCGAGATCTACGACATATCCTGGAACAACCTGCCGATCGAAGCCCAGAAGAGCCTCCAGCTGCTGCTCCACTCGGCCCAGCAACCGATGGTGCTGTCTGATGGATTCAATGCTGTCGATTTGTTCTACTTTGTGACGGTACGTACCTTCAACATCTTAAACAACCAGATGTGACAGTAAAGGAGTGTTCTTTTATTACGTTACGCAAAAAAAACTTGACACCCCCTCACTTCGCTCCTCGTTTCAGCAAAACCACGCTGTATCATTTTTAGAAACAAGTATTAGAGTAACTTAATACGAGTCCGGTTTAAATATAGCGTGAACCGTAAATCAAAAAATATGTTTTCCAAAAATGAAACCTAGCAAAATATAATCGTTTTCAACAATGTAGGACTCAGCCAATTTTAATCTTACCAATCTTTTACTTATTTTAATATTGTATGCTTATTTTTATATTTTTTAAGCAAGTATTTGATTTTTTTTTCTCAAGTAAACTTATATAAAGTTCAGAGACTCAGAAAAATAACAGAAAAAATATTTTGAATTTTCTCCCCTTACCATTGTTAAAAATAAGTTCAATTTGCGATTGATATTTTTGAAATTTGTTTCAAAAATATTAATGACTTATATTTGTTAAAGTGAAGAATCTAAAAAAAAGTTACTGAAACCATCCATGTAGTTGGTGCCTTTCTCACTTCTCAAAAATCTTCAAACTCTTAAAATTTTTGGGAAAGTCTATTTATCCAAAGATGCATTAGATGACTAATCTGTTAAGTCGAGGCAGGGTTGCCAGATCCTCAATGTTTTGGACTAATTGGAAAGGTCTTTCAAGTATCTAATTAGCGATGTATAACATGCTGGAATTTAAGTCACTTTTCTGACATCCGGAAATTAATGAAAACACATTTTTATACATAACTTTTGAACTTCTTATCGATACACATCGTACACACAGAAATTGTTCAGTTTTCAGCTAACCTCAGCGAGGAAGGCAAAAAAACAGGTTTCTTTTAAAAACTACGTAAAATTTTTACTGTAGCTGAATTTTGAGATTAAAATATTCTCACAGGAAAATTTTCAAATTTCGTTTTATAAATTCTGGGATAGCATTTTTTTTTTTTTTTTTGAATTAAATATACTTTATTGAATCTTTCTTATAATAATTACATTTGGTTTACATAATAAGTGGTCAGCTGTGGCTCTTCAGCTTTAGTTTGCTTTTCGTGATTTAAACACTGTTCATTTTCTTAACTTTAAAAGTATATGATTTATCATTTTTGTAACACTAGGTACAATGAGGAAAAAAAAAATTAAGAAAACATAACCTAACCTAAAACTAACTAAATCTTACCATAAACTAAACCAATCCTTGAATCAAGGGGTATTCAGATATAGCACATTTTTCCCTGAATTTCAAACATTTTTCTTGAATCTTCTGATCCAACATTTTTACTTCTGCTAATTCATGAACCTCACTTGATCTTGTCCAGCCAGGAACATTCAAAACCATTTTGAGTACCTTGTTTTGGACACGCTGGAGCTTCAATTTATGAGTTCTAGCGCAACACTCCCAA
The DNA here is from genome assembly GCF_016801865.2 of Culex pipiens pallens. Taxonomy (NCBI): domain Eukaryota; kingdom Metazoa; phylum Arthropoda; class Insecta; order Diptera; family Culicidae; genus Culex; species Culex pipiens. The sequence continues at coordinate 137,165,823 of NC_068938.1, read as the reverse complement.
ACAGGTACTGCATACTCAATAACGGGGTAAATTATTTGTTTGTAAACTGCTAGCTTATTTTTCAAAGATAGCTTTGATTTTCTGTTAATTAAAGGATACAAACACCTGATGAGAATGCTGCACTTGTTCAATATTTTATCTACATGCTGCCGAAACAAAAGTTTCGAGTCAAGTGTGAGACCTAAATAGACAACTTCCTTTGACCAGGGTATCGAAACATCATTCATTTTAATCAAAACATCATCCTTTGGGACAAATCTGGCCGATTTGGAAAGTGGAAAAATGATGGTTTGAGTTTTGGCTGCATTTATGCGAATTTTCCAGTCGCCAAAGTATTCGGAAAGAACGTCAAGACCCTTCTGAAGACGGCCAACTAAATATCTGGTTATTTTACCCTTATAAATAACGGCAGTGTCATCAGCAAAAAGTGACAACACACCATTACCAGGAAGAGTAGGCAAATCAGATGTAAAAATATTGTACAGAAGTGGGCCAAGAATACTTCCTTGGGGAACCCCAGCATCAATGTTGAATAATCCAGAAGCAATCCCATTCAGAAAAACCTTGAACGATCTCTCTGAAAGATAGTGCTGGATAATTTTGATAAGATACATTGGAAAACCGTATAAATACAGTTTATGTATCAAACCATCATGCCAAACATTGTCAAAAGCCTTCTCAACATCCAACAAAGCCATAGCAGTTGATTTAGACTCAAGCTTGTTCTGCTTGATGATTTTAGTAACTCTCGTAAGCTGATGAGCAGTATTATGACCCTTTCGGAAGCCAAACTGCTCGTTCAAAATTATATTATTATCGTTGGTAAAATCCAAAAGCCTTGAATAGATGACCTTCTCAAAGAGTTTGGACAGACTACTCAAAAGACTAATGGGACGATAACTTGTTGGCGATGTTGGATCTTTTTGAGGCTTCAAAATTGGTATGACTTTGCCCAGTTTCCAATTGGTGGGGAAGTAACCAAGTTGCAAACATTTATTGAAAATATTGGCTAGATGTTGAAAGAACTGATCACTCTGTTTTTTCAACACTAGATTAAAAATGTTATCAAAGCCTGGAGCTGTCATATTTTTCATTTGTTTAACTGCAACTTTGACTTCCTCACCAGAAACATGGAAATCTGCAGGAAATTCAAAGGTAGAGTCATTGATTGTTGAAATACTATTGGCAACTGATGTTTCTTTACGGCTGGTCATGGAAGCGCCAAGATTATGTGAACTAACAAAATGAAGCCCAAGTGCATTTGCCTTTTCCTCGGATGTAATCAAACGAGAATCCTCAACAATAAGAGGAGGAATCGGCTTTGGTTTGTTTTTAAGAACTTTTGAAAGTTTCCAAAATGGTTTTGAATAATTCCCCAGCTGGCTTACATGTTTTGAGAATTCTTGATTTCTGATATTGTCAAGTCGGTCTTGTATGATTTTGTTCAAATTGTTAACTGAAATCTTTTTGTCATAGTCCCCAGTCCGTTGATATTGTCTCCTATAAACATTCCTAAGTCTAATCAAGTGTTTAGTATCTACGTCAATATCAGTTACCTTAAAATTAACAGGAACCTCCCGAACGTTGGCATCCTCCGCTTGGTTGATAGCCTGCTGGATCACCTCCAGCGAACGATCAATATCAGCAGAAGTTTCCGGGTGTTGATCATAGTCAATGTTGCTGTCGACCACTTGCTGAAACTGCTGCCAGTCAACGTTGTGGTAATCTTTCCGGGTTGGTTGCCGCTGCGGAATAACGGAAGCTCCAACCTCCACAACCACCGGATAGTGATCAGAACTCAACTCTTCAAACACCTCAGGATGAGCCACGTTCTCAGCCATATTGGTAATGAAGAAGTCGATGATTGAGTGATTCCCAGACCGAGCCACCCTCGTTGGACGATCCGGACTCACAACGTTGTAGTATCCGTTTTGCAGATCGTTGTGCAGAATCACTCCGTTCCGATTCCTCCTGCTGTTGCCCCAAACTTCATGCTTCGCGTTGAGGTCACCAGCGATGATGTACTTTGCGCTCCGCCGTGTCAGCTTCTGGATATCGCTCTTCAGTTTTGCTGCTGAACCATCTCTGGAATTCACCTGACGTGGGCAGTATGCAGCAATGAAGAGTACTGGGCCAACAGAAGTGGGAATTTCCACCCCAACGGCCTCGATGATGTCCAGCTTGAAGTGTGGCAGCCGGCGTGGCTTGAGATCACGATGAACAGCGACAAGCACACCTCCTCCTCCAGAGGTGGTCCTATCGAGCTGCGTCGCGATCTTGTAGTTTTGCAGATAAACTTTTTCACCGGGCTTCAGATGAGTTTCCGTGATGGCAGCTACGTCGATCTCCTTCTCGCGAAGAAAATCCACCAGCTCTAAATTCTTCCTCCTAATGGAGCAAGCGTTCCAATTCAGCAGCTTGAGGGACCTACGATCCATACTGGATGACGAACGAGGTCAGCACTTCAATCTGCTGGGTCTTGGTTTTGCATCCACGCAGTGCAGCGGACATCTGTTTGAAAATATTGAGGAGTTCGGTTGAGGTGTAAAGATCATTACCATTTTCCTCAGCTGCTGGTTCTTGGGTTGGTCTTGGCTCCTGGCTGAAGCCCGGTGGTGGCGGTCTCGGCTCCTGGCTGGAACCCGGCCGTGGATGATTCATCTCAGCTCTCTTCCTCGGATCCAACGGCAACGGTGCCAAGTTCGGGACCTGGCGTCGCGGTTGAAGAGGTGGAAAATTTTGCTCCACCAGGGCTGGAGGAGTTCTACGACGCTGAGGCTGATTCTTCGTCGATGCTTGCTGCCGAATTTTCACGAACTCAGCTCTCTTGGGGCACTTTCGGTCGGTTGACGAATGCTCACCGTTGCAGTTGAGGCACTTCACCAGCGAATCTTGGATGCACTGGGATGTGATGTGCGCATCGGTACCACATTTGGCGCAACGACGCTTCAGGTGGCAGTTCTTACCTCCGTGCCCGAAGCCCAGGCAGTTGAAGCATTGTGTGACGTCACGATGCACTGGTCGGTATCGCTCCCACGACACGATAATGTTGAAAACCGCTCGGATTGCCTTCAGCTCAGGAAGCGTCGTCGATCCCTTAGCCAAATGCAGCAGGTAGAGCTGGTCACGGTACTTGATGTCTTTGTTGCGTCGGCTCATTTTGTGCACGGCCAACACATCCAGTTTCAAAACTTTTAGCTCGGCAGCTAATTCCTCCACTGGCATGTCGTACAGACCTCTGACGACGATTTTGTACGGCTTATCCATGACGACATCATGGGTAAAGTACTCCGCCTCGTTTTCGGTCAAGTAATCCTTGACCAGTTGATAGTGCTGCCTGGATTGCACCAGCACCTTAAATCCGTCCTGACACAGACGAATGTTGCCTTGGAATTTCCCAGACTTGATGAGTTCAACCAGCCCCGCTCGAAAGTCGATCGTTGCTGCTGATTGCCTCACATAAAAAGGAGGCAGTTTCTCCTTTCGCTGTTTCACTTCATTCTCCTTTGCTTCCGCTACCTGGTCCTCGTCAGGCAGTCCAGCGAACTTGTTGTTCTTCAAAAGCTGCTCCTCGTGCGATGAAGAGTTCTCCTCCTCCTCATCCATCGGTACAGTACCGTCGCTCTTTTTCGTCTTTTTGCTGTTCGATGTCACTTCCAAAAGCACCTTCCTTTTGGAAATTCCCGGTTTTTGGCCATCAGTTGAGGCCTCAACCTTCCTTTTGGAAATTCCCACTTTTTTGCCTGCTTGAGCCGCAGGTAGGGCAATATTGCCGGCGTTTTGCGCCGGGACGCGACGAGTCATGTTGATTCAGACAACCTTCACCAACGAATGCTCGGATAACAATCTCTGGGATAGCATCATTTGGATCGTTCCAAGAGTTTCAAATTCCTAATTAAAATCATTCATCCTCTAAATATACAAAAAAAACTTCAAATAATTTTTTTATCGGCCTAATCCCTTTTGTATAAAAATATTCTTTTTTTGCAATTCCGTCGTAGAACGACAAAAAAGCCTACTTTTCTGCACAAAAAATAACAGAATCGAATATTAACACTTTTCAAAACAAATACTGAATAGTTATACTTTTCAACATTTTTTTATTTAATCGATTCATCCATGCATTGAGGACATTAGGGTGGAATCGAAAATTGGTTTCTTCAGCAACACATTTTTGGGTCGCTTTTAGGGTCCCAAACAACCTCCCAAAATTTGGGAGCGATTGGTTAAGCTCACGATTGGCGCAAAGCGAATGAAATTTGTATGGAAATTACTATGGGAAAACTTGCATTGTCACATTTTTGAAATTTGAAAATTCGTGTTTTCTTATTTTATGAAACTTACACCGTAGAAGTATAGCCTTTAATATCCTTAACAACTCTTTCAAAGACAGTATGGTGCTAACTTGCTTCTAACAAAAGTTACAGAGCGTTCAAGAGAGTCATTTCGGAATACTCGGCAAAAATCATACTTTTTGACAACACTGCCAGATCAAGTGGAAATTTTCGTAAAATATAATATATTTGAGGAATTGTAGTGCAATTTAACTAAATAATGTCTTCTGAACATTTCTTCATAACGATTTTACGTAAGGCTCATCAAAATATAAGAACAATCGTGTTTATGTTGTGTACCATGGTTCCTTCGGCAATGGTGGCAGAAAATGTGAGTTTCACTGATTATTTCAATACACTACTTTTGAAAACTCTGTATCTTTTTTGTGATGCACTTTAGCACCATACTGTCTTCGGGAGAGTTGTTCAGGACATTCAGGGCTATACTTCGACGGTGTTAGTTTCATAAAATAATAAAACACGAATTTTGCAATTTCAAAAATGTGAAAATGCATGTTTCCCCATAGTAATTTCCATACAAATTTCATTCGCTTTGCGCCAATCGTGGGCTTAACCAATCGCTCCCAAATTTTGGGAGGTTGATCGGGACCCTAAAAGGAACCCAAAAAATGTGTTGCTGATTGCATTTTCAACATTTTAATTTTTTCCATATAACTAGATTCCACCCTAATGGACATTTGTCCTATAATTCTGTCCAAAGGGTGTTTTTCGGAATTGCAAGAAACGTTGTATGGAACTCGTTGCAAAACTTTCTACTTTTCAGTACTGAAATGGGTGATGAAAAGTTGAACTTTTAAACACTTGTGTCGAAAAGCAACATAGACATAAACTTTCATTCGAAAAGCGTTTTTCGGTAAACTTCGTTGGTTAAGGGGTTACATCCATTTGAAAAATCTCAAAAATTCATGCATCCAATTATTTATTAAACCCTTTCAAAAGATGGTTTCCAATCACTCCTGATAGATTCATAAAGATATTTCATGATTTAATTGAGTCGAAGACGATTTATGTTTAAAGTTTTGCCATGCGCAAAGCTAACCGTCAAACTTTGTGAGCATGACGAAGGCTGATTTGGAAATTTAGGTTTTTTTTAAATATATGAAAAACAGAAAACAATTTTTATCTTTTTTTAATAAACTTTTTGAAAATCGGCCTTCGTCATGCACACCGAACCATCACCAAAATTTGGAGCCAATTTGGCCAACGCAGTGTTGAGATATCGTGGCATCCGTTTTTTGAAACTGCTAACTTAAAATAGCTATACCTCGGCAATGGTATATCCAAATGTCTTCATATTAATATTGTAATTGTAATTTGTAATTTGTAATTTATTGGAAACGATAGCCTGTTAGTATAACACTTTGTATCAGGTTATGGAAAGACGTTGTGATTATTACTTCAGATCCAAAATAAACGAAACAAATTAACACCTAGATCTAGTTTTGTAAATTACTTCCCAAAGCTGTATATTGTTAATAGATGAAAATGTTTATTTGAATGCCCTGAAAAAATAAATAAAAAAAAAATAATGTGTTCTCATACCTTGACAATGTACGACTAGTGCTGAAACAATCACCTTTTTGCAACTTGTTGCTTAAACTATTTTTTTGCTACTCCGTTTCAAAAAACATGCAGAACAATGATTTTGTCAGCATTCGTCATATTTACCCAACTTGGTAAACCTTGATAGACAAAAGTACGACTCGTGAAAAAAACATTTTTGCAACTTGTTGCAAAAAATATTACTTTTTCAGAAAAATTAACACTCAGCAGCGTTCCTTAAACTGTTTTCTCTAAAAAGAAATGAAAAAAAATGGTGCTAAAAAGCCATTTTTGCTTTGTGAATAATCTGCGTATTTATGCAAGTGCTTCAAAAATGCAAAACAAAAATATTCATGTCTTCTTTTCAGATCTACAAGCAAATTTACTCGTTTGTGGCGATGCTGCTGAACTTCAACTAAATGACGAATGGGACGTCCCGCCAGGATGGAGGCTGAAATTATTTCACACGTCACCAGATATTGTAATAAATATGGTAATCATCACCGGAAACCCCGGCTGCGTGGGTCGGGGAATGAGAGTAATGAATGTCATTTCCAGGATAGTCAAGAAGCATAATAAGGCGTTGATATCTTGCAAGACGGATGATTATGACTGGATGAGGAAGTTTGCGGAGAAGGACATAGAAGGATGAGATGTGTTAAGAATTCTTTGGATGTCATTTCTGGAAGTGCGCGTTGGAGCATGATTTTGCAAAATACCTAGGGGAAATTAAAATTGTGATGGAATGTGCGGTGTTGGTCGTTTTTTGAAGTAGAATTTCTTTTCGATTACTGCACCCACAGTTGTTAAAAAGCACCCAGTAGTTGAGTTGAGTTGAGAAGATGGTACAAGTTTCCATCCAATCCCTTAGATCACACAGAATGTAATTTCAATGTAAATTTTCACTACAACCACCCCCGGGAAATGTTGAGGGGGTGGGGGCGGAGAATTATTCATCAAATAAAACTATTCACGCAGTTTTCTTCTGAATCATAATCTGCTTCCGATCCAATCTCATTTGCCCTTTGCCGAGGAATTTCCAGCAAAATGGAGACATTGTGAACGATGCGCGTCCTCTTGGTTGTCTTTCCCCTTTTTTGTTTTGAAGTGCAATAAAATAATCATATTAATAACAATAAATTTTTCTGAGATTCGCAGATAATTCGGATATTCACAGTGAAAAAATCATTCAAACATTTTAGCTATTGATTGTTTCAGTAACTAACAATCTCACAAATTTCCACAATTTTGAACTGTGCATTTTTCTCCATTTTCCAGACCGAAAAGGGGTGGGTTTTGCCTGAAGGAGTAATCGGCCAGTCTATGGGTTGTTCTTATCTGCGTTGAGCTCATCAAAAAAGCATTTCCGACCAAGGACCATTTATGCTGTCGACGACATTCGGGTGACGAATGGGTTTATTGTCTGGAAGTCGGAACAGTCGAACCAAGCCAAGGCAGTAGCTTTGACTACGCGTAGTATTGTGGGAGATGGAATGATTCACACTTCTCTGTTGCAAATGTCTTGTGTTTAAGTTAGAATATGATGTTAAAAGTATTCACTGAAATAAAAAAATAGTATCAAATTCCTTTCTTCTAGGAATGTTGCCTCTATCCCTTATTTAGTAATCGGGTTTTTTGGATTTCTTAATAAGGAAAAGAGCCGAAATTCCTAGAATTTAGGAATTTGGTACTTATATTTTTTTTCAGTGTTGCCAAAAAATTAGCTAACGAGCAGTAACAGTATTTTTTTTAACTAATCTAGTTTATTTTTTTAAATCTCAATAGCAATTTTAGAAGTGGTCTATTTATTTAAGTATTGTTTTTTTTCTAGCAATTTATTTGACTCTCATTCATGTGTATTGAAATTATATTAGGGACCATTCATTCACGTGGACACCTTAGGGGGGGGGGGGGTCATTGATTGTTCACGATTCATGCAAAAAGATATGTTTTGTATGGAAATTGTCCAAGAGTGGAGGGGATGTCCTTGGCCGAAATCATTAGACCCGAATTTTTTTTTGTTTGGCCATTAGGGTGACCTACGCCGTGTTAGAGTGGTCCGAAAAATGGCTATTTTCGTCGATTTTCGCAAAAATGACTTTTTTCAAAAAATCATATCTCCGCGCCATTTCATCCGATTTTAGCTGTCTTAGACGCAAAAGAAAGGTAATTTTTGAATTGATTTGAAAAAGTCGTATGAAAACTTAAAATGCTGTTTTGAAGGTCTCGGAACCGAAGAGCCTATGTCTGAAAATATTTTTATCAGATTCCTCGGAAAATTTTACTTAATATATCAAAAAATGGTGAAGTCATGTTTTCAATACTCTGAGATACGATTTTTTGAAAATAAAAACTGGGTTTTTCGACGCGCCACGCGCAAAAATGGGAAAATTACAAAAACAGTTTGGACCGCGGTAGGATAAAATTCTCTTCACAACTTCTTCAGGAGTTTGGAAGAGTACTTGAAGAGAGTTTTATCCTATCGCGGTCCAAACTGCTATGCTGTAGCTATCTTGAGGAGCTCTTGTAGAACTCCTGGAAAAAATGTTACTTGGGCTGTCATTTGACTAGCTGCCTAATTTTGACTAAAAATTACACCTCAAAAAATTGAACTTTTTATACGTTTTTTTTCAATTGCTCGATAGTCCCTAGCTGTTTAACATTTTCACTTTCATCATTTTAGCATGTCAATATGATTCCTTTGAACAAGTAACACTGTTGTATGACTTGTTTCATCCATATCTTGGCAGTGTCTTGCGAACCTTCGTGGTGAACGGACACTAGAGCTGCGGTATTTTTTACTACCTAAGCTCAGAGTTATTTCAAAACAAAATTCACAGTCTTTTTAAATATTACCTGAGTTATTTCCCAAAATTCTAAACAGTCTTTTCAAGACTAACCCCACCTGAAATTTTGTTGTATTTTACAAACGAAGCCATCTTTTTAAGAGAACTTTGCTTGCAAAATGCGTCAAAACAAAGGTAAACGGTCTGAAGATTTGGTCGTTACGTCGGTGAAGCGTTTGAACGCTAAACCGGCTAACGGAAACAGAAAAAGAAAACAGCCTCTTCTGAGGTCTGATTCTGATTCTGAATGTGAGGTCAATCCTCCAATTCCATTGAAAAACAGTTTCGGTGTTTTATCCGAAACTGATGACAAGGAACCTTCTCCTCGTACTGAGCCTTCTGCCGTCGAGAAACGAGTAAAGGCTCCGCCAATTGTAGTGACTTCCGTCTCCGATTTGGCCAGCTTTCGAACGCAACTGAAGAATTGCAAGGAAACTTGTAATTTGAAGGTTTCGTTCCAGCTTGGTCGAAGAGGAGAATGTCGCTTGTTGACGGAATCTTTACAAGATCACCAAACTTTTGTTGGTTATTTGAAAAACCACAAACACAATTTCTACACGTATGAGACCAAGAATGCTCGGCCATTCAAGGCGGTCTTGAAAGGTCTCTCCAACGACTTGTCGGTGGATGAGATCAAAAACGAACTTAAGGTGTTGCTTGGCTTTGCCCCATCCCAAGTAATACCAATGAAGAAAAAATCAAACGGGAATATTTCTCGCTTTGGTTTGACTTCACAATTTTATCTGATTCATTTCAACAGAAATGAAATCAACAATTTGAAATTTTTGGACAAAGTTCAGTTTTTGTTCCATGTACGGGTAAAGTGGGAGCATTTTAAGAAACATGGCGGTAATGGCCAGAATCTGACCCAGTGCCGGCGTTGCCAGGCATTCGGTCATTGCGCCATGGTTCCAAAATGCATGGTTTGCGGGGACTCTTCTCACGACAAGGACAACTGTCCCGTGAAAGAAGTCACCCAATTTAAATGTGCAAATTGTGGTGGAAATCACAAATCAAATTTTTGGGATTGCCCCATCAGAAAAAAGGTTTTGGATTCTCGTGCTAAGCATCAGCCGAAATCCAAACCGAAATTTTCTCAAAGTCAGGTTGTACCTGCATCTTTAAATCAAACGTTCGTGCTGTCTCACTCGAACAATTCTAGAAATACCCCTACCGTGGAAAAGTTAGGTAACAACAATGGCATTTCTTATGCTAACGTCGTTTCGGGTTCATCCACGAATTTTAAATCCTCTACCAATCTTTCTGAAATTGGGCAGGTACCTCAAACCTCATTTGAAAATTATTCTGCTGGTAACGCTTTGGGATCTTCTGATCTTGGCGATGTTACGTTTGAAAAAATGACTTTTTTGCAAAACTCACTGTTTGGTTTGATTCAAACAATGAGTAATGCTACATCCATGATGGAAGCTATCCAGATTGGATTGAAATTTGCGAATGATGTTGTTCTTACCCTGAAGTTTAATCATGGATCTAAGTAATTCCATCAATATTATGAATTTTAATGCTCGCTCTTTAAAAGCGAAAGAAAATGAATTTTTCAACTTTTTACGAGTTCATAACGTGTATGTTGCTGTTATAACCGAAACATTCTTAAAAACTGGCACTTATTTGAAAAGTGACCCAGATTATAAAGTTATAACTAATAACCGAATGAATCGTAATGGCGGTGGAGTTGCAATAGTTATCCACCGTAGTATGATTTATAGCACGTTACGTGACTTTAAGTTAATTCAATTCAATTCGGTTTTATTGGTGAATAATCAAGATACAATAAGTTCTTTTGAAGTTCATAACAGAGTTTTGGAGTTCCTTACAGCTGTGTGTTACATCATAATCCATTTTGGAACAGTTATTGCTTGTAAATAAAGGTGTCACCAAGAGTAAGAAAAAAAAAATAAAAAAAAAACTTACTAAAATTGCAAGGGAAAGGGGATAGAAATAGAAAAAGCTTAAAACTAGATCACAGTTTTTTATCCTTTATAGATGTGCTTGATCATCAGCTCCCCAAGGGCCAGGAATTGCTCCGCCTTGTTACGGCAGGTCCGAAACCGCGTCATCATCTCCCCTGCGAGAGCAAAGAACTCTGGCAGGGTAAAGAGATCTTCTCCGGTAACTTCTTGCTGGGCCGTATTGCCACTGCCGGCAGCGACCACGCTGGCGAACGATCGCCTCCATCCAGGAGGGAACGCTGAGTTGTCCGCTGGAACCGTACGATGACCAGCTGCCGGCACGGTTTCGCTCGTACTTCGCTGAGAAGGGTGGGACGCTGCTGCTTTCTTCTTCCTCTTTTCCTGCTCCTCGAGGTAGTTTTTCCGTGCGCTGCATCCACGGTAGTTGCTGGTATGGTTACCTCCGCAGTTGGCGCACTTGATGCGCGCCTTCGTTTGCTCTGCCTTGTCCCCCAAGTCCGCTTTGCACGGCAGTGCACACGCCTCAGAGAGGTGTGATTCACCGCACTTCACACAGCGGGGCGGGAGGTTGCAGTTCCGCGAGCCGTGGCCGAATTTCTGGCAACGGTGGCATTGTGCTGCGTCCGACGGGTTCTTTGAGTAGAACCGCCAGTTTACCCAAAACCCGTCCAACGCCTTAGTTCGCCGCAGGTCTTGAATTTTGACGGTGCCGCGGTCGAAGTACAACAGGTACAGTGTGTGTGTACCCGTGACTGTAGTCTTCCGCGAGAGCACTTTTATGTCACGCGGCGTTATTCCAGCACCCGAGAGGTCCTTCTTGAGATCGGAGATCGGGCGGTCTTGGTACCCCTGCAAAACGACCTTAACGGCAGTCTTCTGCACGGGGTCGAATGTGTAAAACTTGAAGTTTTGACGCTTCAATTTCTCCACAACCAGGTCGAAGTTCTTTTCGTCAAATGTGTAAACTTGCACTGACGACTTACCGATTTTCAGACAATATCCGAGGCCTTCCAGCAACTCGTCAACATCGTCCACCAACGTGTCCAAAACAAAAATGGGAGGTGGTCTACGTTCCTTTGGAGAATTGTTCTTTTTTGGCGTCGACACTTTCTTCCGTGCACGCCCGTCATCGTCGTCGTCGTCGGTAGTGCTGCTACCGTCGGTGTTGTTGTTTTCTTCGTCGTCGCTCAGCATCTGGAACTCGTTCCTGATGGGGATGTTGGCGGATGTTGATGTGCCACTGGTCGTGGCACCGGAAGTACCGGAACGGGTTCGCACTGGTGATCTTGGGACATATCCGGGATGTAGTAACTTTTTATCGATGCCTTCAGCGCTGACGCTCCCCTGCGCGATGGCGGTCGACACGGCGTTGGTTTGTTTACCTTTTTGTACACGGCCGGTAGACGAACTTCGCGGGTTTTTCGAGGCCGCACTCGAACTGCCACGGCCACGGCCGGCCTTTGGCATGCTGGAGAAGCAAACTCGCGGGTAACCACAATCAATTACGGCGAAAAAAATCGAAAAAATGATGGAGCACTGAGCACTAGCTGCATGCTCTCGTGCGTACACGGAGGGAGCTGTGCAACAAATATATTAAATGTTTGTATCCACTAATAAACAGGAATTCTAGACTTTGTCTCAAGAATAAACTGTTAATTTATAAACAAATTTTCAGACCTGCCATGCTTTATGCTGTGCCGATCTGGACAAGCTGTTGCTTAACCAGAAAGAAAAAACTTCAGAGGATTCAGAACAAAATTCTGAAAATGATTCTGAAACTTCCTCCCTGGTTCAGCACCAATGAACTTCATCAATTAGCCGAAGTTGACACTTTGGATGTTATGTCCAATAAGATAATTGATGCATTTTGACAAAAATAATTGCAGTCTTCAGCTACATTGATCCGCTCTTTATATAGTTTATAAGTTAGTTTTAAGGTATCCCTTTTCCCTTTTGTACATGTAGGACCTCCTACATTTGAAATCACTGAATAGCGAAAGCTACAATATTTCATGAATAAATGAAAGTTGCTAGTATTTAAAATTGAGGTGAAAAGTCATCGTTTGTGATTGGACACTCAATAATATTTTTACTGAATGAATGTACATGGAAAAGAAATTTGAATAAATATAAATTTAAAAAAAAATCCATATCTTGGTATTTGAGCATAATTTTAGTTTCGTTTGACTATAAGGCATTTAAGGTGAAGTTCATTAAATTTTGCCATATTGTGGATTTTTGACAGACTAAATCAATGACTTAACTGCCTAAGCCATCACGGTTGAAGTCGATGTATGACTTTCGTTGGAGATTTACTGTTTTAATTACAGAATAATTTTATTTTATTCTACTTAAACGCTTTTAAATTAAAAAAAATGATTCCGAAATTCAATAACAAGCATGGAACCCTAACGTTTCCATTTTTATTTCATGATTTACGACTCTGTAAATGCCAAATTTGATTCCGCCATTTCCGTGGGGTTCAATAGGCCGTCTAAGTAATTAACACCAACCCAACTCAGCTGCGGAAGCCACCAACCCGCTAATGTGAAAAAGAGAAGCCCTCACACAACAGCGACGGAAAAAGTAGGCGGAAACTCTCGGCTTGCTGCTGCCTCTTCTTTATGTATTTACTCCGACGATGTTGCGCAACACATCATTTTCCCACCACCTTCCCCACGCGGGATGTGGGTGGCAATCGTGGGCCCCAAAACGGGGAGGCAATACATAATAAAATGTAAAGGCCCCCCGAAAAAGGCACGCGGCGTGCTTCATGGGTCGCCACGTGGGAACGGTTGCACACGTGTAGGCACGTAACGGTAGAAAACGAAGCGGCTTCTGTATGGAAAATGAATATGGTTTGGATTTTTGTTGATTTTTTTTTTGCTTTTTACTGTTTATAGTGCAATTTTGTTCTTTTTTTTTGTTTTTAGAAATAATTATTATTTTTGATTCTTTGAAACTTTTATGAAACTTTTATGTAGATGTATATTCAACAAAATGGAATCATTCCAAAATCACGTTACGCGTTGTCTATATTCATCTCTTAGCATTGAACCTTTGGGGAGAAACTTAAATGTTGATTTCTAAACTTAAAAAAAGTCTTATAAGCTACTGTGTTAATATGTTTAAAGGACCTATTGAAAAAAACTGTAGATTTCTAACGCACAAAAACACATTATTGAAAAAAAAAAAAATACTCGCAAAATCCGTTCCGTTTCGTCAAGTCTCGTTCCACGTGGAGACAGAGCAACCTTGCCCAAACGAGACAGCGAGCGTACAAATTGCGTAACTTATTAAATTACACGCCTTCACCAGCTCAACTCAGACGCAACTCCCGCACTACTTTCCCGGTGTGCGTGACGAACGTCATCGGGACAGGACGTGTTGCTTTTCCCCCCGTCTTATCCTCTTCTTATCATCGGGACCACGTGCGTGAGTAGTGTGTTATTGAACTATAATCAGCAGCAGCCGGATCTTTGTCGGCCACTTAGCTGCTGATTTTCCTCCTTGGCATGCTCAATCAAGCTGTTTACCGGCCATCTGGACAGCAGGGAGATGACTGCAATTGATCTGGTTTAACTTTTCAAAAGGTTTGTGATGATTAACGGAAAAAATATAATAAAAAGCAAACAGAATTGTTTAAATTAAATTTCTGACTTTATTTAAACACGTTTTTTTTTTTCAAAATGAGAAATAACCTCAAATGTCAAGAAATATGAATGTGCTTTGTCTGGGATAGTCCTTGAACATTGCTTCAAATTGTCGTCTTCAATTTCCCAGGGGCCAATCAATAAAGGACTAATTGCTAAGCAATTAATTCTGCATTGCCTGGTCTAAACAAAAAACAAAAACAGATAAGACAAAGATAGAAGAAAAAAGAAAAGACCGAAAAATATTGATTCAAAATTCAAGATTCAAGATTCAAGATTCAAGATTCAAGATTCAAGATTCAAGATTCAAGATTCAAGATTCAAGATTCAAGATTCAAGATTCAAGATTCAAGATTCAAGATTCAAGATTCAAGATTCAAGATTCAAGAAAATTAACAACGTTTGTTGTTTTTTGTCAGTTCATAATGGCAAACTATAAAACATCTACATTTTCAAGGTGATTTCAAAGTGCAATAACTTCACTAAGTATCCCAAAACCATTCTTCGAGGCCAAAGTTTCGATCACCAAAGTTGCTCCATTAGAAGCCCACCGCTCGTAGAAGAACTTTGTCTTGGCCTTTTCCACCCCGACTGTTTCACCTCAATTTTCACGACGACCCGCACTCCTTCCGGGAAGTTCCGGACATGCAAAACATGACACTCTCGCTGTATACAGCCAGTGAAGAGGTGCAGGACATCAAACGAACGGGGCAAAATGTGCGAGCCAATAAACCCTCCTAATTTATTCTAAGCACATTGGACAGAAATGTGCTGGTGCGGTTTCCTCCTTGTGTGTGTACCACCCTAACCCCACACCCAACCTGCTGCAGCAAATGGAAATTTGCATGCAGAACATGTGTTTTCTAATGTTGATGGTCTTTTCTGTCCGAGGAAAAAGGAACGATGCCCCCGTCTTGTCGTTTGTGTCGCCCAGTATGCGGAGATGTCACGGTGCAACGTCTTCGTTGGAATGCCGTCGTGGCGGTTTGGGACCAGGTCTACCGGGTCTTTCGAAGGGGGACGGGTAGTAAACTAAAACAGTGGCGCAAATAAATATTTTTTCTTGGTTTGTCAGTTAGGGTGGTCGTGTAGAGATGAAATTTTGAACTGAAAGATCTTGAGTAAAGTTCCAACAATTTACTTGACGATGAAATTCACCGCTGGATTCTCGCTACTTTATTTGATCTCGAATACGGACTTCAAATGTCCACTGCAACGTTTTGAGTTACCCATTTTCCAATCACTTGTATTCTTACCTAATATATAGGCAATTGGTTTGTCTAAAGCAGGGGTGCTCAAAGTTTTTGGAGCCCGGGCCAAATGTGAACCTCAAATGAGCTTGCGGGCCAAATTTACAAAAAAATACATTATTTTAATTTAAAAGAATTAATTTGTTAATTTAAAAATTATAGAAACCACAAATTCAAAATAATACAAACCAAAACCACAAAATAACGGTTTTCTATCGGTATCGTTGATTTTATTGTTTCAGGTATTTGACAAAAAAAAGTTTTTAGCTGAATATACTTGTGCTTTCAAAAAAACAAGATTTTGTTTTTTTGGCTTCCTCACTGAGGTAAGGCTATAATCCTGCTCTAAAAATGAACTTTCTATTAAAAGCTCCTAGACCCACCTTCATGTATACATATCTACTCAGAATCGAAAACTGAACAAATGTCTGTGTATGTGTGTGTGTATGTGTGTGTGTATGTGTGTGTGTATGTGTGTGTGTATGTATGTATGTGACCAAAATTCTCACTGAGTTTTCTCAGCACTGGCTGAACCGATTTTGATCGAACCAGTTGCATTCGACTTGGTTTAGGGTCCCATACATCGCTATTGAATTGTTTGAAGTTTCGATAAGTAGTTCATAAGTTATGCTTAAAAATGTGTTTTCACAAATTCCCGGATCTCAATTATATGCATATAAACGATGTCCGGATCCATCAACCGACCCATCGTTGATTAGGTATTTGAAAGGCCTTTCCAATGAGTCCAAGACATTGAAGATCTGGCAACCCTGTCTCGAGTTATGACCACTTAAGTGATATTTATGTACTTTTTTGAAGCCGGATCTCACTTAAATGTATGTAAACTATGTCCGGATCCATCATCCGATCCATCGTTGGTTAGGTAATTGAAAGGCCTTTCCAATGAGTCCAAGACATTGAAGATCTGGCAACCCTGTCTCGAGTTATGACCACTTAAGTGATATTAATGTACTTTTTTGAAGCCGGATCTCACTTAAATGTATGTAAACTATGTCCGGATCCATCATCCGACCAATTGTTGGTAAGGTAATTGAAAGGCCTTTCCAATGAGTACAATACATTAAAGATCTGGCAACCCTGTCTCGAGTTATGACCACTTAAGTGATATTTATGTACTTTTTTGAAGCCGGATCTCACTTAAATGTATGTAAACTATGTCCGGATCCATCATCCAACCCATCGTTGGTTAGGTAATTGAAAGGCCTTTCCAATGAGTCCAAGACATTGAAGATCTGGCAACCCTGTCTCGAGTTATGACCACTTAAATGATATTTATGTACTTTTTTGAAGCCGGATCTCACTTAAATGTATGTAAACTATGTCCGGATCCATCATCCGACCCATTGTTGGTAAGGTAATTGAAAGGCCTTTCCAATGAGTACAATACATCAAAGATCTGGCAACCCTGTCTCGAGTTATGACCACTTAAGTGATATTTATGTACTTTTTTGAAGCCGGATCTCACTTAAATGTATGTAAACTATGTCCGGACCCATCGTTGGTTAGGTAATTGAAAGGCCTTTCCAATGAGTCCAAGTCATTGAAGATCTGGCAACCCTGTCTCGAGTTATGACAACATAAGTGATACTTATGTACTTTTTTGAAGCCGGATCTCACTTAAATGTATGTAAACTATGTTCGGATCCATCATCCGACCCATCATTGGTTAGGTAATTGAAAGGCCTTTCCAAAGAGTCCAAAACATTGAAGATCTGGCAACCCTGTCTCGAGTTATGATCACATAAGTTATACATTGGGTTCTTTTTTCTGGATCTGAAAAAATGATGAAACCACTCATATACCCATTTTTGGTAAAAAGTGAGGAAGGCATCAACCACATAGGTGGATTAAGTTAGTTTTATATTTCGAAAATGGTGACATTACATGTTGAACAATTCATGTAAAGGCGTAATTTTATTTAAAAAACTAAGTGTGGCTAATGAAAAATCGTTGAGAGCCAGAATTTCAACATATCAATGAAAAAAATGATAGAAAATGTTTTAAGCTTCCATATAGTTAAACTGCAATCATTATTTAGAAAAAAAGATTCGACAAAAAAAAATTTGCATGCTCATGCTCAAATGATTCTAAATGCAAAGGAATGCATATTTAATCAAATTCAGCTAATTGCACTTAGATTGCTTTTTTTTGAAATTTTGAAGTTTTTTGAAAATATTTTATTGCTTCTGGTTTTTGAGCTAATTTTTTAATAATGATGGAGGGGTGAGTTGATCGACGAAAGCTTTGTAAAATATTTGCAACAAACTTGATCTTCCGATTTCCACATTTTGTCAGCCTGAATCAGTTGGTAGTCAATCAGATTCGTTATCTAACTGTAATGAGTTCGAATCCCGAAGGAAATGCAATGTTTGTTTGAGGGTTAGTTTATAAAAGTGTCATTATGACTTGCAAATTAATAAAGAAAACTTACATTTTTGCAACTATTACAGAATTCTACGTAAGTCAAACTTGAACGTTTTTTAATATTTCTAAAAATATTTGATGAAAATTTTGACGATATTAACTATTTTCACTCACATTGGAACGTGTGAAATTGTTTTAATTATAAAATATTTTGAACAAATTATTTGTATCCTAAAGTGGGGATCAAAATATTGATAAATCATAAGTTTTTTTATTAACAAAAAATAAAAAAGATTAGCATATAAAAGTTTAAAATAAACCTTAATTTTGAAAAAGTATAAAATCACTTTACAAGTGGTCAACGGGCCATTTTACATGACCATTCGAAATGGGTCCGCGGGCCACAAAATATCACCTCGCGGGCCACGTTTGGCCCGCGGGCCATACTTTGGTCACCCCTGGTCTAAAGGTTTATATGTAGATTTGCATGGTAGACAGCATCCTATAATCTCCGTGCACTTTTTTAAAATACTCCGTTCTCTTTCCTTCCTTGACCTTGCGATAAGTTGCACCTGAAGTCCAAGATAGAAGAGGATCTTTCTAGAATCGGACACTTTATCTCCCAGACATTTCCATGTTCCGGATAAGAGTTTAATGAGTTAAGTCAGGGGTGACCAAAGTATGGCCCGCGGGCCAAACGTGGCCCGCGAGGTGATATTTTGTGGCCCGCGGACCCATTTTGAATGATCATGTAAAATGGTTCGTTGACCACTTGTAAAGTGATTTTATACTTTTTCAAAATGAAGGTTTATTTTAAACTTTTAAATGCTAATCTTTATAATTTTTTATTGATAAACAAAATTTATGATTTATCAATATTCTGATCCCCACTTTAGGATACAAATAATTTGTTCAAAAAATTTTATAATTAAAACAATTTCACACGTTGCAATGTGAGTGAAACTAGTAAATATCGTCAAAACTTTCATCAAACATTTTTGGAAATATTTAAAAAACGTTAACTTAGGTAGAATTCTGTAATTGTTGCAAAAATATAAGTTTTCTTTATTAATTTGCAAGTCATAATGGCCCTTTAATGAACTGACCCTCAAACTTACATTGCACTTCCTCCGGGATTCGAACTCGTTACAGTTGGATAACGAATCTGATTGACTACCAACTGATTCAGGCTGACAAAATGTGGAAATCGGAGGATCAAGTTTGTTGCAAATATTTCGTCAATGAACCCACCCCTCCCCCATTATTAAAAAATTGGCTCGAAAAACCAGGAGCAAAAATATATTTTCAAAAAACTTCAAAACTAAAAAAATCAAGTGCAATCAGCTGAAATTAATTAAATATACATTCCTTTGCATTTAGAATCATTTGAGCATGTTTGGGTTTATTAAAAATAATTTGGATTTTAGTGAATTTTCGATGAAATAAATGTTGAAATTCTGGCTCTCAACGATTTTTCTTAGCCACACTTAACTTATAGATAAAATTACGCCTTTAGATGAATTGTTTAATTGTTTGGTGACATAACACATTTTCGAAATATAACAACAAAACTTATTTTTTATTTGAAAACACAAGTACATTCAGCTAAAAACTTTTTTTCAAATACCTGAAACAATAAAATCAACAATACCGATAGAAAACCGTTATTTTGTTGTTTCTATTATTTTGAATTGACTTTTTTTTAAATAACAGAAATTAAATCTTTAAAATTAAAATAACGTTATTTTATTCAAATAACCTTTTTTTTGGAAATTTGGCCCGCAAGCTCATTTGAGCTTCAATTTTGGCCCGGCCTCCAAAAACTTTGAGCACCCCTGAGTTAAGTTGTCTCAATTCTCCATCGGCGAGATTCAATGCAAACTGTGCAGTATAATCACTCCTGCTTTTTTGAAAATGAAGAAGTCATGATGAGATAATATCCAATCGGTATTTTAAATGGTTCGTCGATCCATGAAATCATGAAAAACAGTGGTTCCATCTTACTTGCAGGCGGTTGTCGACTCCATCCATCAAGCAGCAATCGTACGGTGTCCTGTCGACCCGTCAATTCGTCCAGGGATTCCTTACTTATCTCCGATTTCCCCTTCACTCTTACGTACCACCCACTATGGGCCATCTCCATACAAACAGGCGGCCAAATTATTTTTTTGCTTTTTAAATGTTTTTTCATACAAATTTGGGTAATTGTATGGTATTGAAATGATATACGTCGATTTTTATGAGTTTTCATGTTTTTCAATAGTTGATTGTTTATAATAAATAGTCTTTTCATACATTTGCAAGTGCAACAGAATTGCGTATATATTGTATTGCAAGTTTATATTATTAAATTATGGATAAGCTAATACATCCCCACTTTAAGGACACAACCCCTCCCTCCTCTGTCTTTCACCCCCCCCCTCCCCTCCTCCTCTCCTCCCCAACAAAATTTTGTTAAGCGTAGTAAATTCATTTTAAGTCAAATATTTATTATTTACTGCTGTGTGTTTCTTTTTGTGAGTCCATGCCATATAACTTGAGACCCCCCCATCCTTACAGGCATAAATTTCGAAAATTTTAATTGTTAAATCAAATAACAGAAAATTGATTTCATTCAAAATATTAATTATGAAGTAAAACGATAAAATACAAACCATATTCTTACTAATCCTAATGTTCTTGTTCATGAAAATTCATATGATTATAGAGTTTCTGACAGCTTCAGGATATGTTAAAGGTACTTTTTATGATGTTTTGTACTAACCAACATAGAACTTAAATGTGGATCAGTTTCATGGATTGATCGCAGAAATTCATCATGCTATATCACTCAATATTTTGCTGAATACTTTTTTCGGTATCAAACTGAGATTCTCCAGTTTCGCTTGAGAAATTTCGGTACGAATACCTCATTTTGACTAAGGCACTCAATTTTAAATGTAGGTAACAGAAAATTCCAATAAAATCATTTCGAACTTCTTGAAACAAGGTATTGATTTTTGAAGCGACGATGCCCACGAAGTAGGTAGCAAAGCAAGTGAAATAAACGGGCGCATATGTAGATTGCAGCAAATTTTGATAAAACGTAAATGTTCAAAATGGCATATCTCCGAAAACGCAAAAAATCGCAGGCTGGAAATTTCAGGAATGTTAGATTATGATCCAATCTTTCAAGTGATCTTAGTTTCATGTTTAGCATCGGTTAGCAAAAAAAGTACTCGATTAACAAACACAAAAAAATAAGTTTTGTCAAAAAAATGCTCCAGTTATTCGATGAAAACTTCAGTTTTTGGTTTGGAAACACCATTTTATCTATCAATAGTTTCAAAGCTTATCTCATTACCTTTCCAACGATGTATAATTGTCCTAATAAAATATTTAAAATGGCTGAGCAATGTAAAAATTAAACAATCAGCCTTTTTTACGAAAAACCCTAGATTTTTACTCTATTTTTTTACTTTCAGCATGCGTATCTCCGTAATGAACAAACTTAGAGCTTTGAAAATTTGGATTTTTCTTAGTTAGAATGTTTACTTTCGAGAAAAAAATACCAAAAAATATTTGGAGAAGGTCACTTTTTTGAAACTTGGCCACCCAATGTACCATAGTGCCACCGTGTCATGATACGTGGATGTGGAAGCGTGTTGTTACAGGCAGTTATATGGCTTTGCAGAGCATAATGTAATGTATTTTTCAACTCTTTGAACAGTCAATATTATGTGGTACTCAACTTAAGACGTTCATTTTCAGTCTATGAACTTCATCACGAGCTTCACTTGAATTTGCAGCTTTGCCAGGGCTTTTGCAGGTTCGTCCTTCAAAATCTCTCAATTAACCAGAACAACCGCGTAGCGAATCGGCCTAATTTTATACGCATAAAGATTTATGAACCTTTTTTGTATGTTGCAAATGTCTGCATCTTCAAAGTAAACAATATCAACATGATGGAGAGTCAACTTACGTAGGTCTATCGAATTCTGGAGACCAGATTCTGCCGCCTAGAATAAACTTTGACATTTTTAATCATCTGGCCTCTACGGCGTTTAAAGCTAAACAAAACGTAAAGAAACGTTTCTAACTTTTTTTATACTGCAAACCCCAATGGTTTGACACCAACTGTTGTCAAAGGAACGGGGTCACTTTTTAGTTTGACATCCTTTTTACACGGAGTTCACACACACCAACAAACGTTTGTTTTGATAGTGTGCGTGAGTGCCGTGTAAAAATTGTCAGTTTGTCACTTTTTAGTTTGACTTTGACCAACCAACGGGGTACAAACCAAAAAAGTGTCAAACGAAAAAGTGATCAACCACCGGGGGTTGAGTGTATTTCTGATCGTGTAGCTACACAAGCACTTGATTAAGCTAAATTTGTGTAATCCACTACCTAAATGCAAAAATGTGTTTTTACTTACATCGACTTTCTTTGGGGTCAACCTAATGCTTCCTCCTCACACTTTTCTGGAATGCCACGAAACAGTCGTCCTTCGTACCAAAAAGGTGAAATTACGCTTCGTCATTGTCCCCAGCTATGCAACGGCTTCCGTTCCGTTACGGAACTTTTTATGCCCAAAAGGGGCGACGAAAATGTGAAAAGACGTTCACGTAAATTCACCTTTACTGCGTTTCGACCCGAGCAGAGCAGGTGCAGACCCCCCGGAAGTACTTCGGGGGCAGAGTTGACTCGTTTCACCAAATGGTCCACTTCATTTCATCGTGAACCACCGCGCACTGTGTGAATGTCACCCCCTTTCTGGCCGTGGTGGTGTTCATCACTTTTCATTTCCACGTGGCGAACTAGCGGAACAGAAATTTTGCATTTTATTTTGTCTTTGCTGGGAAAAGGACCAGTTTCTGGAAAGGAGAAAAGGGCACAGTGTGTTCTTGAATCTTGAATCTTGAATCTTGAATCTTGAATCTTGAATCTTGAATCTTGAATCTTGAATCTTGAATCTTGAATCTTGAATCTTGAATCTTGAATCTTGAATCTTGAATCTTGAATCTTGAATCTTGAATCTTGAATCTTGAATCTTGAATCTTGAATCTTGAATCTTGAATCTTGAATCTTGAATCTTGAATCTTGAATCTTGAATCTTGAATCTTGAATCTTGAATCTTGAATCTTGAATCTTGAATCTTGAATCTTGAATCTTGAATCTTGAATCTTGAATCTTGAATCTTGAATCTTGAATCTTGAATCTTGAATCTTGAATCTTGAATCTTGAATCTTGAATCTTGAATCTTGAATCTTGAATCTTGAATCTTGAATCTTGAATCTTGAATCTTGAATCTTGAATCTTGAATCTTGAATCTTGAATCTTGAATCTTGAATCTTGAATCTTGAATCTTGAATCTTGAATCTTGAATCTTGAATCTTGAATCTTGAATCTTGAATCTTGAATCTTGAATCTTGAATCTTGAATCTTGAATCTTGAATCTTGAATCTTGAATCTTGAATCTTGAATCTTGAATCTTGAATCTTGAATCTTGAATCTTGAATCTTGAATCTTGAATCTTGAATCTTGAATCTTGAATCTTGAATCCATTCTCTATTCTCTATTCTCTATTCTCTATTCTCTATTCTCTATTCTCTATTCTCTATTCTCTATTCTCTATTCTCTATTCTCTATTCTCTATTCTCTATTCTCTATTCTCTATTCTCTATTCTCTATTCTCTATTCTCTATTCTCTATTCTCTATTCTCTATTCTCTATTCTCTATTCTCTATTCTCTATTCTCTATTCTCTATTCTCTATTCTCTATTCTCTATTCTCTATTCTCTATTCTCTATTCTCTATTCTCTATTCTCTATTCTCTATTCTCTATTCTCTATTCTCTATTCTCTATTCTCTATTCTCTATTCTCTATTCTCTATTCTCTATTCTCTATTCTCTATTATCTATTCTCTATTCTCTATTCTCTATTCTCTATTCTCTATTCTCTATTCTCTATTCTCTATTCTCTATTCTCTATTCTCTATTCTCTATTCTCTATTCTCTATTCTCTATTCTCTATTTTCTATTCTTTATTCTCTTTTCTCTATTCACTATTCTGTATTCTCTGTTCTCTATTCTCTATTCTCTATTCTCTATTCACGATTCTCTATTCTCGATTCTCTATTCTCTATTCTCTATTCTCTATTCACTCTTCTCTAAGCTCTATTCTCTATTCTCTATTCTCTATTCTCTATTCTCTATTCTCTATTCTCTATTCTCTATTCTCTATTCTCTATTCTCTAAGCTCTATTCTCTATTCTTCAGAATCTAGAATAGAGAATTCACTATTCTCTATTCTTTAGAATCAAAAATAGAGAATAGAGAATAGAGAATAGAGAATAGAGAAAAGAGAATAGAGAATAGAGAATAGAGAATAGAGAATAGAGAATAGAGAATAGAGAATAGAGAATAGAGAATAGAGAATAGAGAATAGAGAATAGAGAATAGAGAATAGAGAATAGAGAATAGAGAATAGAGAACAGAGAATAGAGAATAGAGAATAGAGAATAGAGAATTGAGGAGTATAGAAAATAGCGAATAGAGAATAGAGAATAGAGAATAGAGAAAAGAGAATAGAGAATAGAGAATAGAGAATAGAGAATAGAGAATAGAGAATAGAGAATATAGAGAATAGAGAATAGAGAATAGAGAATAGAGAATAGAGAATAGAGAATAGAGAATAGAGAATAGAGAATAGAGAATAGAGAACAGAGAATAGAGAATAGAGAATAGAGAATAGAGAATTGAGGAGAATAGAAAATAGCGAATAGAGAATAGAGAATAGAGAATAGAGAATAGAGAATAGAGAATAGAGAATAGAGAATAGAGAATAGAGAATAGAGAATAGAGAATAGAGAATAGAGAATAGAGAATAGAGAATAGAGAATAGAGAATAGATAATAGAGAATAGAGAACAGAGAATAGAGAATAGAGAATAGAGAATAGAGAATAGAGAATAGAGAATAGAGAATAGAGAATAGAGAATAGAGAATAGAGAATAGAGAATAGAGAATAGAGAATAGAGAATAGAGAATAGAGAATAGAGAATAGAGAATAGAGAATAGAGAATAGAGAATAGAGAATAGAGAATAGAGAATAGAGAATAGAGAATAGAGAATAGAGAATATAGAGAATAGAGAATAGAGAATAGAGAATAGAGAATAGAGAATAGAGAATAGAGAATAGAGAATAGAGAATAGAGAATAGAGAACAGAGAATAGAGAATAGAGAATAGAGAATAGAGAATTGAGGAGAATAGAAAATAGCGAATAGAGAATAGAGAATAGAGAATAGAGAATAGAGAATAGAGAATAGAGAATAGAGAATAGAGAATAGAGAATAGAGAATAGAGAATAGAGAATAGAGAATAGAGAATAGAGAATAGAGAATAGAGAATAGAGAATAGAGAATAGAGAATAGAGAATAGAGAATAGAGAATAGAGAATAGAGAATAGAGAATAGAGAATAGAGAATAGAGAATAGAGAATAGAGAATAGAGAATAGAGAATAGAGAATAGAGAATAGAGAATAGAGAATAGAGAATAGAGAATAGAGAATAGAGAATAGAGAACAGAGAATAGAGAATAGAGAATAGAGAATAGAGAATTGAGGAGTATAGAAAATAGCGAATAGAGAATAGAGAATAGAGAATAGAGAATAGAGAATAGAGAATAGAGAATAGAGAATAGAGAATAGAGAATAGAGAATAGAGAATATAGAGAATAGAGAATAGAGAATAGAGAATAGAGAATAGAGAATAGAGAATAGAGAATAGAGAATAGAGAATAGAGAATAGAGAACAGAGAATAGAGAATAGAGAATAGAGAATAGAGAATAGAGAATAGAGAATAGAGAATAGAGAATAGAGAATAGAGAATAGAGAATAGAGAATAGAGAATAGAGAATAGAGAATAGAGAATAGAGAATAGAGAATAGAGAATAGAGAATAGAGAATAGAGAATAGAGAATAGAGAATAGAGAATAGAGAATAGAGAATAGAGAATAGAGAATAGAGAATAGAGAATAGAGAATAGAGAATAGAGAATAGAGAATAGAGAATAGAGAATAGAGAATAGAGAATAGAGAATAGAGAATAGAGAATAGAGAATAGAGAATAGAGAATAGAGAATAGAGAATAGAGAATAGAGAATAGAGAATAGAGAATAGAGAATAGAGAATAGAGAAAAGAGAATAGAGAATAGAGAATAGAGAATAGAGAATAGAGAATAGAGAATAGAGAATAGAGAATAGAGAATAGAGAATAGAGATTGTCTATTTTCTATTCTCAAGTTTTTATTTTCTTTTTTTATTTGTATACTTTTCTCTTTATTCCCTTTTCTCTGTTCTCTTAACTTTATTCTATATTCTCTATTCTCTTTTTTTCTATCTTTTTTTTTATTTTATTTTATTCAAATATTCAAATCATCAAATCTACAAATCTGTTAGGTGGGAAATTGACCTGAAAAGTTATAAATTTGAAAAGCTTAAATATTTTTTGACAAGCGACTTCAACCGTATTCAACTTTTTGAAGGTGTTCTTTGTTTGTGTACATTTTTAAGCAATTTAATACCAACAAGCCCAGCGTGTGCAGTCGTGGCCGTTGTCGTATACTGCAAAATTTTATGTCCTAAGCAACTGTAAAACACAACGACAGCAAAAACAAGGAGAACGTGTCATGACTTTTCCTAGCATTTCTGGGACAAAACAACAGCAAAAAAAAAAACGTTGAAGGAGCACATTTTTGCATTTCCCGATATTATTTATGTCCCACCTCTTCCACGCCCTAGCAAGAAATGAAGACGCAAACGGGGAAAACCTTAGATTTGCATATATTGCATGTTTATTAATTCAAAGCCAGCTTGAGCTACGTCTTTGCTACGTGGTTGGATCCCAACGAAGGAAAAGGTCGTCGAAGGGAAAAGTTCTTCACCCACCTCCTTTTCTTTTGTGAAATATCGTTTGCATTTGTAATTGAGGGAATCTCTGATCAGAGATAGATTGGAAAGTGATAACATGTTGTTAAAGACAGATAATTTGAACCCTCATCGACATCCCTTATCCCAGTTATTATCACCAATTAGGTAGTTGGCCAATGAATTGTCCGGAAAAATGTTCCGAGACCATCCGGAAAACTGACCACGAAAACGGACGGACATCATTCCCTTCGGAGAGGGTGGCACCATCTGCGGTTCCTGTAACGTACATTAAAATCTAATTAACTCTTTTCGTTTTCCAGACACGTTTTCGTTGAATCAGAAAAAAAGACGAAAAATCCCAAAGAGCTGACGGCGTTGGAAATTAAGACAATTGTTGAATCCGAGACAGTTGTGTCGTCCAGCAAAGGATTGCAAAGGTTTTCACGAGGAAGGGGAGGGATTCTGCTGTCCTCATCTTAACAATTTTTTTCATTGCACATTTGGAGGGATCTTAAAAAAACTTTTTGCATTAAGAGTGTCATTCTGTTCAACAAAATATGAATAATAAAAACCGTTATTCAAATATCACAATAAGTAATTCATTATCTATTTGGAACTTTTTATGAATTCATAAATCCATTGACGTTTCGGGGTTGAATGATGCACCCTCCCTTTGTCACAGCAATTCGTAATTTACGACCATTCCACGTAAAGGGCACAAAATGGCTTGCTTTCATTACTGAGGAGTGGGAGGGGTGCGTCCAGGGATGACGTGCACATGCTTAGCGGTGGATTATCTGAAAGCATCCCCGCTCTGTGTAGCCCTCTCTTGAAATGAGTGCCGTTTTATGCGAGAGTAAAGAAACAGGAGAGGTCGTAAGTTCAAATTTTCGGTGTCATACGCTGCGGTGATAAAGTGGTTAATGCCGTAAAAATGCATAATTTGGAGAAACTGATGGCACCACGTGATTGGCTGTATCTTTTAAAAACATTGTTTCATCGCAGACTTTTCATTATTAAGTTATCTGCAAACGTTCAGTCCATGCTCCTCAGACCAAATTTAACTGTCTACTTTTGGTTTTTAGTCCTTATTAAAAATCCACAAATTGAAATTCATAATAAACAATTACTTGTAATGGCTGTAGCAAGTGTAGTACGTCTATTGTGGGCAAATTAAGTTAACCCCTTACATTGCATCCTTGCCACTCGCTGAGCTTCGATCTAATAATACGCAGAAAATCAATTTGTTCGACCAATTCGTCGCCATCGTGCTAACTTGTCGTACGTGCATTTTGGGCCAAATTGAGTTAAGAACGCCATTTTGTGCAGCTCACAATGCCTCACCTTTTGACCTTCACAGTTCCCCAAAATTCGATTTCAATCCTGAGATATTCAACAAAAACCGAGCAAACTCCGTGCATTTTTGTCACTTTACATATGAAAGTAGTTTCAATCTTGTCGTGCTATCTTGTCACTCCATGAAAATTGATGTAAGTGCGACAAAAGGCCAAAGGGATTTCAGGCCAGGAAAGTCAGGATGCGTTTGTCGCACGTACAAGCTAGACTACCGTAAACATTTGTAACTATAACTCGGGACTCCAGCAACCAACTTCAACCAAACTTTGGGACAATGCACAGAATGGTGAGCAAAACAATAAATGTTTGTTATTGTTTTCATTGCGTGTTCTCGTTTTTGAATATTCAAGGTCAAACATTAAAACGCGTTTTTCTCGGAACGTCAAAATGGCGGGTGCGACAAGATAGCACGACGACGTCGAATTCAGGATCACCAATAAGAAGTGGAACGAAAAACTCTTAACATTTTGATTATTTTATGTTTGGAAAATTGACTTGTTAATCGATGTTTTTAAAAATGCCATTTTTAACCGATATTTTTAGCATTGGTTTTTGCCTTTCTTACAAAAGAAAGGTCTAAGGTTTGCTTTTGGAAAAACGTTTTTCTCAGAAATCCTAAAAAATCGTGCACGACAGGGAATCGTCCCAAAATAAAATCCTATTACTAGTTTGAAGGTTTTGATGCGCTCTTTCGATTGAATTTTGGCCCTAAACCCATAACTCAAAGCCTGATTTTTGAGAGCTCTTTTTCTGAAATTCTTGTGCGATGTCTGTATCCGCTCTTTAAAATTTGTGTCTTCCATCATTGGAAAACCGCTCGTAAAACCCACAATTTCCATATCTAAGATTTGTAGCCATGGGATCGGAGACGAACATTCTGTTTTTCGATTCACAATTTTCGACCAGTAAATGTGGTCAAAGCCATTTTTAGAGGTAACACTTTCAAATTCAAAGATGTCAATTAAAAAAAAAAACCATTCGATAACATACGCCATAAACTGCTTGTGCCCAAAATTTGAAGCTATTCCAAAATTTATTTCCAGATATATAGCCATATTACACCCAGAACTGGGCATCGGTATACGAGAGGATAAAGAACATGGTTCGGTAGTAAAATGGCACTGTGAACGGGCGGAGAGGATAAATCCCGAAATGAATGAGAGTACTTTACTCATGGTTCATTTTCCAGAAAATTCACCCTTCAAAAAAAGTGTCTATAATACTGAGATTCGAAACCGAGTCCTTCGACATGTTGAACTGCACCTTTGCCGTATCGGCCACCACAGTTCGGTGATTAAGTGGCGGTCATTTGTCCATATAAGCCACCCAATGGGATGAACTGTATTAATGAACGAATGAATACAATGTGTTGTTGTTGTAGCGTGAGAGGTCTTTACTCTCGCCAAATAGTACTTTCCTGTCGTTTCTTTTCGAAAGGACTATCCGCATAGATTTTAACTTTGGGTGTAGTGTTTTACGTCCTATTATTCCCCTGTTTTTTCCTATTCAAATTTTGGTTTTATACAGAATCATATTCTGAACATCAAATTTGAAGTCCCGGTTCGTTCCTGCTCGAAAGATCGATAAGTCGTCTAGCCGAAGCGCCAGCACATTTATTTGGAATAGATCGTCAAAGTGCAATATCGATACATATTTTTTTAAGTTAATCATCTATGACTATAGACTAACATTGAAGACTGAGTACCCTTTATAATTTTCTAATAATGTGAATCCAATGGTGGTTACGGATTTTGAAAAGTTCTCAGATCAAGTTTTGGTGTGGTTCCCCTTGTAGGCCACTCATTTCTGGCCATCCTAGAAGTTTCTACTAGAGGTGGGCAAAACCGCTCTTTTTTAGGAGCCGCTCATTTTCGTTCGCTCTTTAAAAAGAGCCGCTCTTCTGAACGTCTCTTTCGCTCTTTTTAAAATTTTCGATGAAATGGGATTTTCAAGAATCGTGTGATTTTATAAGTTATTTCACATTGGACTTTTAAAAAATTGGGCCGTACCAAATATTTTTTGAATTTTATGTCCCTCAACTCTGATAAATAAAAAACAAGCCATGGTATAACCATTTTAATGATAAAAGACATTTTACACATCCTCAGCTGTATTGCAATCATTAGTTTTCAAAGTATCGATGTATTGATGAACTTTTTTTTATGTCGAAAAAAAAACGTTTTGCCTTATTGTGCAACGGAATTTCACAAAAAATATTTCTACAAGAACTGAACTTATGATTTAATCGATAAAGTCTATAACGCTAAAGTTTAATCGGACAAAATGATTATTTTTTTACAAAATCTCTCAAATATTCAGTTGATTTTTGGTAATATTTGACAAATTATGCTTTTTGAAATGCTCAAATTTGTATTCCAGTATTACTTTAATGTGCACTCAGTTGTACAATGAAAAGTTTACTTCATTTTGCTTAGAAAATCATTTACTTTTGGAATTAATTTTTATGAGCATTGAAATATTTGAAATTGCACTTTCAATTCTCAAAAACAAATTTAATACTATTTTTTTGGAAATTCAATAAATTATATTTATGACAAAAATCATGCCATATTGAAACGGTTCTTTCAAAAGACCGGAGTTTAAAAAGAACCGCGGTTCTTTTTTTGTGAGCCACGGTTCGTTCGCTCTTTTCAGTGAACCGGCCTTTTGAGCGGTTCGCTCTTTTTTGCCCACCTCTAGTTTCTACATGTTTTCCTCGGGCATGTAGGAGCGAAACAAAAATTTAAAATTTCCCATTATAAATCCCATGTAAACTCCTGGAGTTTTTTTTTAAAGTCCAATAAACCAAATTTTCATTTTTTTTTTTTGCATTTTGGGCGTTTCAAAAACACTTGGACTTTAAAAAAAAAAAAAAACTCCAGACTTGAACTTGCTTGAGACAAGCCAGTTTTCAACCATGTGAGCTGAAATTTGGCGTGAAAGTCCCTATGGGTATGCCATACAAGGGGAACCACACCAAAACTTGGTCTGAGAACTTTTCAAAATCCGTACCCACTCTAATAATCATCTTGCGACCCATAATTTACCATTGAAATTTTAAAAAATAGGCATTCGAGATTGAGCCTAAAAAGACTCGAGGCTTTTGGTTAAATTCTCAGTATTTTGAAATTTAAAAAGTGTAAAAATATATTTAAAATCATGTTTGATTCGTTATCTTCGAAATTCAAAGTTGAAAAAAAAAGTTTGCTCCCTGATTTTGTGACCCATGTTGCGACATTTTTAAATATTTTTAAAATATTTGTAGCGATTCATTTTCAGTATGAATAATTTGCTTTCCAAGAAAAGTACATTAAATTTCGCATAAAATGGAAGGTCTTACGTTTTTTAACAGTAAGAGTAATGAGAAATGGCGTGGTTTTTAAAACTATTTCTTTTTTAACTGAAAAAATACGTTCATTTAGGAATTTGGAGTACGACATCAAGTCAAATGCGTCATTTTTTCAAAAAAGCCGAGCTTCCATGGCCGAAAGGTTATGGGTTTCGCTTTGTAAACGGAAGGTGATGGGGTTCGATTCCTGTCTGGCTCGGCATCCCTTCAAAAAGTATTTTTTTTTCACTGGGAATAGGTACTGACCGGTAGGGAATGGGCGTAACGTGCTGGATTTCCAATCCAGAGGTCGTGAGTTCGATTCTCGGACCGGGATGATGAAATAACCCTCTACTGCCCAAATTTTTTTTCGAAAATTTTTATTTTTCCCTTGTTCAGGAGGTCATTTTGAGCAACTTTTGTTCTACGATAAACTTCACTTCTCTTGTTTTATGTTTTTCTTGCTTTATTTTTTGTGTTTCAATTTTCATTTATCTTGTTTAATTTATGTTTGTTTTTGGTAGTATTTGGCCTATTCTAACACCTCCTATCAATGCATTTTGCCTATCTAATTTTTTCATGTTTTTACAGTCACTTTTTAATTTTTTTACTTGTTTTTCACATTTTCTGCTATAGAATGGCACCATTATCATTTAAATTGCGAAAAAATGCGCAGAGGCATAGTCTGGGACACTATAAAAATTACTGCATACTTATTTTTACTTAAAATATAGGAAATGTTAGTAAAAAACACAGCCAAAGTTGACCCCTAAAAAAATGACATTTTTAAAAACATTGGCAAAGTCAAATAAAAAAATGAAACTTTTAGACCATAAACTTTCTAAAATGTTATGATTTCTCTTTCCAATGCTTTTGAAAGATCAAAAATTGGTTGAAAAGTTGCTTTTTGGTGATTTTTTCAATCGAAGCCCGTCGAATGGTGGGGTTGGGTTGTAGAGGGTTAATAAAAGACCCAAATGTCTATCTCTTTGAGCTATAAATCACTGACAAAAACGTGTCTTTGTAAAAATCCTGAAAAATGAGAGGAGTTGTAGTGCCCCTCCATCACCAGATATAAAAAAAGGACCTCGGATACGTAATCATAGACCAGGGGTGCTCAAAGTTTTTGGATGCCGGGCCAAATTTGATGCTCAAATGAGCTTGCGGGCCAATGTATAAAAAAGGTAATTTAAAAAATAAATAACTTCATTTTAATTTAAAAGGCAAAAAACTAAATCTATTATTTGAAGTTTTGAAATTTGCTGTTACTTTTTGAACATTTCCAGACTTTTTTTGAAACATATGAAACACAATAGCTTATAGGACCTTTTAAAAAAACTCTAGATTTTCGTTATTTAATAAATAAAAGACAGTTTTCCATCAGTTTTATTGCTTTTTTTTGTATTTTTCAAATACCTAAACAACTTTGCAATGAAAAAAATAGAAAATGTATTATTTTCAAAAAGTGTAAGATTGGACGAAAATAAAAATTTAAGCGAATTTTCTTTCGCTCTAGATTTCTAGATATTTTTGAGTAAGCCCGAACATGCTCAAATTGAACGCAGAGGTATGAATTTTAAATTGATTTCAGCTATTTTCAATTGAAATTTGTAAGTTTGCCTGAAAAAATATTTTTGTCTCTGATTTTTCGAGCCGGGGAAGAGTTGGATTGAAAAAGGCTTTGAAATTTTTTTGCAACAGTCTTATTCCTCTGATTTTAACATTTAGTCTCTCTTTCAGCTATTTTCAATTGAAATTTGTAAGTTTGCCTGAAAAAATATTTTTGTCTCTGATTTTTCGAGCCGGGGAAGAGTTGGATTGAAAAAGGCTTTGAAATTTTTTTGCAACAGTCTTATTCCTCTGATTTTAACATTTAGTCTGCCTGAATGAGATGGTAGTCAATCAGATTCGTTATCCAACTGTCAGTAGTTCAAACCCCGAGATGGAAGATTTCTTAGTGCTAAATAAGTTAATGGCTCAGACCATAAAAAGGGTCATTAAGACTGCTTAATTAATATCACGCAGAAAAATAAGGCATATTTGAATCAACAAAACGTTTTGTTGATTTGAAAATCATGATTTTTGTTGAATCAACGCTAAACGTCAAAGCAGCTTTTTCAAAACAACAAAAGACTTTTGTGAAATTTAGAAAATCAAGGTTTGTTTCAACGCAAAATCGGCGTTGATTATATTCAACAAAAATTTTATTGATTCAAACCTCGTACAGGCTGATTCTACAAAACATTTTTCTGCGTGTATGTAATACTTATTTTTTAACCATGATTACATTTTTTTTTACTTCAGTCAAATTTAAACATTTCATATACATTTCCAAAAAAAATTTATTGAAAACTTTGATATTTACTAATTTTATTCATATTGTAACGTGTGAAATTGTTTTAAATTAGAAAGATTCATGAAAATTAACAATAATATAAAATTTAAAAAAAAACATAAGTTAAAAATAACCCTTGATTTTGAGAAGTATACAATTACGGTTTATTTTCAATTAACGGGCCATTTTACATGATCATTCAAAATTGGTCCGCGGGCCACAAAAAATCACTTCGCGGGCCACGTTTGGCCCGCGGGCCATACTTTGGTCACCCCTGTCATAGACCAAAATTACTCTTTAAAGAAAAAAATCAAAAAAAAAAATCGAAGGGGGGTAGGGGCAACTGCTGTGTGAGTTGGCGGAAAATGACCCTGATAATTTTGAGCACACAGACAGCAAATTTATATGAAAAGTTTAGGAAGGAATCCTTTCCTCAGTAAGAAAGACGAAACCCCAATTTAAATATAATTTCTTTCCTGCTATCAGCGAATAATGCAACCTTCAATAGTTGTGGTCCATAATGAAAATAGATGACTTAGAAAGGTAGGTATTTCCCGATGCGAAACATATCTTCCTGAACACCTTCCAGAATAATAATAAAACAAACGCCAAACACGTGTTATTAGGCAGCAAATGAGCTCAAATCAGCTATCCAAATAAAGACGATGGTTGGCCGGTCTTCTATTGCTATTGGCTTGAGGATAATTTGTTGCTTGCCTTTTCCCGGTTGCTGGATGGTAATTGTTGGATTATCCGTAAGTCAGCCTAGGACGACGAAAAAAAAACTGTCGTACGTGACGAGGAAGGATTTGGCCTGCAGGAGGGTATTTATATTATGTGACTTTGATAAGCTTTTTTACGACGCTGACGCCTGGACATTTGGCCGTCCATCAGAGTCGGTGCAGCCATAAACAGCCTCGCCCAAGAGGGGGGGAAGTGTTGCTAGTTTAGCAGGTATGCCCTCAGCTTCGATACAGCGTACATTACACATTTTGTCATTTCAGCTAATAAGGTCATAACATTAGATGGTGTGTTTGGCGAAATGGCGTGCCGGTTCTTCGTCTCAAGACTGAAGGAAGTGTCCATAAAAAGTGGAACACACACTCCGAGGAGTAGTGGATTTTTATTTCCGCGTCGTGGCAGAAGAGACAAGAGACGGGATGGAATCCAGCTGGAATCAGTCAACCAGCGACCAGCGAGTGGAGTCAATCGGGATTACCAGGAGGGACAGTCTTAGCGCCGCAGTTGCCATCGTTGCAAATGCGAAAATTGTAGCACTAAATGGAATGTTTATGGCGAGAACGTGCAACTTGTGGTGGCTTTGCTGAGGGGACAATTTTATGTACACTATAGATTTGTACGTAAATTCGTCAGACGCTGTTGTTTATGGTTGAAGACGGGTTTGGTATTGAACATTTTCAGAGTTCTGCAGAAATTAAGTTTAATTTAATCTTCAACTTTTTGTATGGAGCGTGGTTTTTCGTCAAAGTTGTAGGTTCAGACCAAAAGTTACACTCTTCTGAAAAAAATAAATCAAAAAGTTAAGAAAATTTCCTACAAATTTGTCTTAGAAACATTAAAGATTTGTTCAGAGTATAGATGACATAACTTCACCATTTTTTGATATTTTATGTGAAATTTTCCGAGGAATCCGATAAAAATATTTTCAGACATAGGCTCTTTGGTCCCGAGACCTTCAAAACAGCATTTTTAGTTTTCATACGACCTTTTCAAATGTTAGGCTAGATTTTTGAAACTTCTTACTATTTTTTTTAAATAGCCAAACTAATCACCTTTCTTTTGTGTCTAGGACAGCTAAAATCGGATGAAATTGCGCGGAGATATGACTTTTTGAAAAATGTGGTTTTTGCGAAAATCGACGAAAATTGCCATTTTTCGAACCACCCTAACACGGCGTAGGTCACCCTAATGGCCAAACAAAAAAATACGAGTCTAATTATTTCGGCCAAGGATCCCCCAGAAAAATTTTGAGCTCGATCGGAGAACTTTTTTTTCGAATCATGCTGTTTTCGTGGGGAATTTCTGAATACCAAAGTCTTGTATGTGAAAGTGCACAACAATACCATACCATGTTATTCCAAGCGTAAAATAATACCTCAAGATAAAATCATTTCAATACCAAGTTGAGGTCTTCTGGATTTTTGAACATTGATTGAATACCAAAACTTGGTATTACCATGTTTTTTTTATTTTAAAGGTATTCCCGCGCCCTTGGAAAATCTGATTCAAGTATTTCTGATCCCTGAAAAAAAGGACGCATTTGACTTGATGTCGTGCTCCAAATTCCTAAATGAACGTATTTTTTCAGTTAAAAAAGTAAAAGAAATAGTTTTAAAAACCACGCCATTTCCCATTACTGTTACTGTTCAAAAACGTAAGACCTTCCATTCTATGCGAAATTTAATGTACTTTTCAAAACTGCAATAACCCAGAAAGGTAATTTACATCATTAAGAACAAACTTTCTTCATTTTAAACATACATGATTTTGGTATGATTTCATGATATTTTACCATCTATTACTGGGCAACCAAGAGCATAATTTGGTCATTTTGGATTTTATAAAAAAAATTCCATGGTTTAAGAGGAATTTGATGAAACTTTTCAATACCAAAATAATACCAAAATAAGCCATCCTGACTAAGAAAATTTTCTACAATTTCAAGTCATTTCTTTAGGGGGTATATCAAAAATGTTTAAAATCAAGTTTGAAATTTCCAGTTTTCAATAAAGCATTCTCTATGAGACATCATTTTAGCGCATTAATTATTTTGTCAAAATTGGTCAAAATTTTCCCATAGTTTCAGAGGAATTTGATAAAATACTGTAATACCAAAAGAATACCAAAATTTGGTGTTCAACCATTGACAAATTCTGCAATTTTGCAATATCAAAACAATACCTTAAATTGGTATGATACCACATTTTGCTCTTGCATGATCCTTAAGAAAAATTTTAAAGGGTCCAGGAATACCAAAATTTGATATTGATACCAGAGAAAGGTCACGCATTTTCCTTGTTATCTACCCATGCTCGGGAAATATGAAGAAGCAATAAAATTGAAGATTGCTAAGTTTCACCCAGACAGAACTCAATTTCAAATTTTCGATTTTTCTGAAACCCAAATTTCAATGTAAAAAATTGATTTCATTTTCGAAAATTAAAATTTAAAAAAATAAAAAAATTAAAAAAAATTTCTAAAAGTTCAAAATTCAATATTTTGCTCCTTTGAAATGTTGAACTTAATATTGTTTCTTTTTCAAGCGTAGAGATCAGACTTCAACCATTTTAATTTTTTTGTAATTTTTTATTTGACTCAAAATTTGTGAGGGCCCATTGGTTCACCCATACAAATCTCCATACAATCTTGGCAGCTGTTCAAACAAAAATAATACGTAAATATTCGAAAATCTGTAGCTTTTCAAGGAATTTTTTGATTGATTGGTGTCTTCGGCAAAAGTTGTAGGTATTGATGAGGACTATTCATAAAAAATTTGTACACGGAAAACAATGCGATTTTTTGATTTTTTTTTTCGCAAAAACTCAGTTTCCCCAAATCCAAATTTTTCAATTTTTGATTTTATTTATAAGTTTTAGGGGACAAATGCCATTCAGAAATTTGGACCAAAATTTGGGCGACGGGTTATGTTAATTTAAATAGTAATTTTTGTATAAAAAATAAATATTGTACCTGAAATTTTTTTACTTCATTTTCAATGTAGAATTGAACTTGCAATCGAAAAATACTTTACATTTTTTTATTAAATGCACCGTTTTCAAAACATAGCCATTCAAAGATGAATTTTGTGCGAAAAATTCCGGTTTTTTATGTTTTTAAAAAATGTGTTCATGATTGTCCATTCTTGAAAATATTTTTTAAAGGTTTTAAAAATTTGCAACAAAATTGTTTAAAAGACATCGAAGATTGGACTTCTGCTTGCTGAGATACAGCGGCTGAAAGAATAAGAAACAGGGAAATTGATTTTTTTGAGTCTCGCCCAAACAACCTTCCAATTTTTAATGTTGATATCTCAGCAACTAAAAGTCCAATTTTCAATGTTAAAATATGAAACAATCGTAAAATTTTAAAAATATTTAGGGCTGTTTGGGTCCATTTTCTGAATTTTTGACTCCACCATCCTGTTTCTGAAAAAACATAGGTTTTATAATTTTAGTAAATATAGTGCAATTCCAGCTCAAATTCGGAATTTTCTGGTTCTTTTGTACCTTTTGTAAATTACGAAATAGAAAAATATTTAAATAACTTAGGCCCTTCTCAAAAGTCATTTTCGAGTGCAACTGGCTCCATATAGGGTAGAGGACCCAGTTTTCGCCCACCTACTGGATTTAATCTGTATTCAGTTAACTTATACCATTTTTTGGTTGAATTTATTATGCAGGTTTGCATATTCATTCATTTCTAGCTCTAATTGAAACATTCCTAGTGAATTACTATTGTTTATTAGGTTTTAAAAACATTTAAAAAAAGCCTTATTGCAGCCGCCATATTTTTGTCAATTCCGACTACAGTGGGTAATAATGTAAATGAGGGAAAACAACTCATTTCGTCCGAAAATAATGTATCTGAATAATTTATTGCTTCACTGCATGTCTGAATTTCATGAAAATATAGTGATTTACCTGTTTCAAAAGTTTACCAAAGGTTATTTCAATAAAATAAAGTGGGCGATTATTGGGGTCATGAAAAAACATGAGATCCAATTTTCGTCCAGGGCGAAATCTAGTATTGTGTTTTCAAATTTTAGCTAGAACCAGTTTTCGTTTACCATAAAAACTTTTCTAATCGCAGCGAAATGTGCTTGAAAATATTTTTGGATCATTCCAGATTATTTTTAAAGGTTAACTATTTATTTTATTTTATTTCATTCATCATGGTGTTTTGGTAAAAACATCAGTTCAAAAATTAACCTAAACTCAGATATGGGACACCTAGCTCAAACGTGGTAAGAGTTTACTGGTACATTGTAGAACAAATTAAGTAAAGGAGGAATTGAAGTTACACAACATCTTTAAAAATAGCACATGTGCTAAATATTTTTATTTAAGAGGTACTCGAAGTTTTCTATTGAGTCAATTCGGGAGCGAACATGGAACTAATTGTAACTGTGTGCCCTTATCTTGGGTGAATAGGGACACATGAGTTCTATTAGGAATTTTGATTAAGTCATATTTTTTATGAGTGCGAACATGTTGTGGTTTTAGTTAGAACCTCAAAATTAGTGGAATATCTGTTAAAAAAAACAACTAGGGTTTTTGAATTTCAATTTAAAAATATTACAACAAAATTGTTCACATCAATGAAATTGAGCTTCGGGAACATATTGTGTATCAATAGGAGAACATATTTACTTAGTTTTGAGCCATAATTTTATTTGATTTCTTGATTTTTGTCGTGGGCGAAAACTGGTTCCAAGGGTGGGCGAAAATTGGATTTAGGGGGGCGAAAATAGGCACTTCAGAGTACTTTATTAAAACGCAAAATTTCAACAAAAATGAACTTGTAAATGATAAAAACCT
Source organism: Culex pipiens pallens (assembly GCF_016801865.2). Classification (NCBI taxonomy): domain Eukaryota; kingdom Metazoa; phylum Arthropoda; class Insecta; order Diptera; family Culicidae; genus Culex; species Culex pipiens. The sequence continues at coordinate 137,126,374 of NC_068938.1, read as the reverse complement.
TGTGGAAACTTAAAAGCAAATAGTTTGTCAAAGTTTTACAACAAATAGAACCGAAAACCATAAATTTTCATTGAATTCTTGTCAAATTTCTATGATTCCCACTATAAAGTGGGCGATTTCTGGGTCCTCTACCCTACACAAAAATTTCTTATATAAGCCTAGGATAACATGTCTACAAAGTTTCATTGAAATCAGAGACTGCCGGATGCAAAAGTACTAGAAAAAATCATGAATTGAGCTGGATTTGTGTGGAAAAGTGTATTAATTTTTATTTCCCGAGAAATCATGTTTTGAAGATTAAAGTGTACGTTCAATTCTGGAAAAGTTGAGCTTTTTAGCACTCAAATTAATTTAAAAGTAGTTTAGGCAACATTCGCAATTTTCGCAATTTTCAGTGTAAGAGCGGGCCTTGACCGATCTTATGCACTAGGTTCCCGACGAACACGCACTGCCCTTACACCTACATCTCACCCTTGCTCTGAGTCAGTACGAGCAACACGCTAGAACACGCTTTGAGTGTTCGTGCCAGGCATGCCCAAGTAACATTTTTTTCCGGGAGTTCTACAAGAGCTCTTCAAGATAGCTACAGCATAGCAATTTGGACCGCGGTAGGATAAAATTCTCTTCAATTACTCTTCCAAACTCCTGAAGAAGTTTTGAAGAGAATTTTATCCTACCGCGGTCCAAACTGCTATGCTGTAGCTATCTTGAAAAGCTCTTGTAGAACTCCTGAAAAAAATGTTACTTGGGATGCACACCTTCTTTTCCGGTTACGCATTTTAACTCGGCCGGGGGTGGTACATTCATAGGGTTTGATGTAAGTATAAGCGCCTAACCATTTAAAGTGTGCCTAACAACTTTCATTAAAGCAAAACTTTGTTATTTTTAGTTTGAATTCAAAAATTAGTTGTTATTTTACTGTGTATTGTTTCTCCACAAATCTTTCCTATTGTTGAGTCGTGTTTATATGTTGCTATTTCTTTTGTCGCGGTGTTGTGTTACAATTTTTAGTCCTAAGCATTTTATAAAAGTTTTTCAAAAGTACAATAGTAATATTTGTGTTATGGAGTAAAGGCTCAAATCTCACTTCTGGAGTTTTTTTTTAAAAGGTCCTATAAACCAAATTTTAAATTTTTGCTTTTTGGGTGTTTTAAGAACCGCCTTGAGTCAGGGGTATTCAAAAACACCCAAAAAGCAAAAAATGAAAATTTGGTTTATTGGACCTTTTCAAAAAAAACTCTAGACTTGTTAGAAGAAAAGGATGAAGATTGAAAACAATGGACAGTGAAAGAAATATACTACAATTATAGGGCAGATGAGCAATTCTCTACCAAAACCGGAAATGGATTTTTTTTGTATTTTTTGATTTGGCTCAAACATTGTGGGGGCCTTCCCTATGACCTAATATGCTATTTTGTGTCATTGGTTCACCCATACAAGTCTCCATACAATTTTGGCAGCTGTCCATACAAACAGCTGTAACTTTTGAGTGAATTTTCTGATCAATTTGGTGTCTTCGGCAAAGTTGTAGGTATTGTTGAGGACTTTTGAGAAAAAAATAGGTACACGGAAAAAAATGCAGATTTTTTTATCAACTTTTTTTTCACTAAAACTCAATTTCCCAAAATACGTATTTTTTGATTTTCGAGATTTTTTTATATGTTTTAGGGGACAAAAATCCGCAACTTTTGAGCCATAGAGAAACATGGTCAAAAAATCTGCCGCCGAGTTATGAATTTTTGAAAAAATAGTGATTTTTGGAAAAAATCGAAGTTTTATGCAAAAACAAGTTTGACATTACTTTTTAATGCAAAATTGAATTTGCAATCGAAAAGTACTTTACAGATTTTTTGATAAAGGGCTCCGTTTTCAAGATATAGCCACCGAAAGTTTGATTTTAGTGAAATATTTGCAGTTTTTCAATTTTTAAAAATAGTGACCATGAGTGACCATTTCTAAAAATATTTTTTTGAAAAGTTCAGAAAATTTGCTATAAAATTGTCTAAGAGACATTGAAGATTGGACCTCGGGTTGCTGAGATAGAGCCGCTTTAAGAAAAAGAAACACGAAAATTGAAGTTTTCTAAGTCTCACCAATCAGCCCACCATTTTCTAATGACGATATCTCAGCAATTAATGGTCTGATTTTCAATGTTAATGTATGAAACATTCGTGAAATTTTCCGATCTTTTCGAAAAAAATATTTTTAAATTTTCTAAATCGAGACTTGCATTTTAAATGGGCGTAATATTCAATATTACCCACCCCCCTGTCACGCACTTTTTTACATTTTTAACATGGGTTGTGATAAACTCCATCCCCCCCCCCCTTTCCCCCCCCCCCCCTCCTATTCATGGACGTAATTTTCGAACGAACGCTTATTACTGGTACAGAAAAGAAAATAGTTTCACGACAGAATTGAAATAGTAGTTTATGTAACAAGTTGCATAAAGAGAATTTTTTCAGCACGAGTCGTACATTTATCCAACGAGGTTCACCGAGTTGGATAAATACGAAGAGTGCTGAAAAAATCAAGTTTTGCAACGAGTTCCATACAACATTTTTTGCAATTCCAAAAAACACACACTGAGTGAAATTTTAAGTCAAATTTTCATGTATTTTGTCAATAAATCGTTTAAATCAAAAAAATGTTGAAAAGTTGATCTTTTCGAAACAAGTGCAGAAAAGTTCAACTTTTCAACACTTTGAAAAGTGTTGCTATTCGATTCTGTTATTTTTGGTACAGAAAAGTAGGCTATTTTGTCGTTCAAGAATGACAGGAAAAGTAAGTAGTTTCACGACGGAATTGCAAAAAAATAATTTTTGCAATTCCGTAGTAAAACTACTTACTTTTCCTGTCATTCTTGAACGACGAAATAGCCTACTTTTCTGTACCAAACAACAGATTCGAATAGCAACACTTTTCAAAATAAATGCTGAAAAGTTCTACTTTTCAGCACTGAAATGGGTGCTGAAAAGTTGAACTTTTCAGCACTTGTTTCGAAAAGTAACACTTTTCAACATTTTTTTGATTTAAACGATTTCTTGACAAAATACATGAAAATTTGACATAAAATTTCACTCAGTGTGTGTTTTTTGAAATTGCAAAAAATGTTGTATGGAACTCGTTGCAAAACTTGATTTTTTCAGCACTCTTCGTATTTATCCAACTCGGTGAACCTCGTTGGATAAATGTACGACTCGTGCTGAAAAAATCCTCTTTTTGCAACTTGTTGCATAAACTACTATTTTGCAATTCCGTCGTGAACTACTTACTTTTCCTGTCATTCTTGAACGACGAAATAGCCTACTTTTCTGTACCAAAAATAACAGAATCGAATAGCAACACTTTTCAAAATAAATGCTGAAAAGTTCTACTTTTCAGCACTGAAATGGGTGCTGAAAAGTTGAACTTTTCAGCACTTGTTTCGAAAAGTATCACTTTTCAACATTTTTTTGATTCAAACGATTTATTGACAAAATACAGGAAAATTTGACATAAAATTTCTAGCAAATATTTTCCTCGAAAAAAAAAACGAAAACACCTCCTTGCAGCGTCAACCCCTTTTTTCGCTGCTGCCAAATTTCGAGGAGGTCTTATTTTAAATACCAAACCATGCATAAGAGATAAGACTATCCCGGCAATATGTTGTTCATCTTTTATTGTGTGTATGCGGTGCAGCAGCCCTTAGTAGTGTTGCGCACAGTAGAGTGGAGAAGTCGACGCCGTACGTGCAAGTTCCCGAAGATCTTGGCTTGGCCAAAAGGAACGGGTTTGAGTCGCACACCGTAGAAATAGACCAAACCAAACCAGCTAAACCCCTTCTGAATAGCACACGAAGCAACAGCGGCAGCAAATTTTGTGTTGCATCCAAAACATATTCATCGAGCGTGTGGGCGGCGGAAGTGGACTTTTGTCGGGGATTGAAGCCAGGGAGGAGGTTGAGGGGGACATGATGGCCGGAAAAATGCACAAAGTCATTGAGCCAAAGCCATAAATTTTCGCTAGTTTATGTTTATATCCTACAACATAAATCCAACTCCGGGATGTGCCGAGGACTGGGGACGGGACCGTGAGTGGGCTGAGGACTGAGGGAAAGTCGACGAGGACTCCAGCTAGAGTCGGGGGCAGGGTGGGTACTTGATTGAGAAAAGGTTTGGTACGGAATAATACTTTTTGCTTTTTGCTTTTTGCTTTTTGCTTTTTGCTTTTTGCTTTTTGCTTTTTGATTTAAATTTTAAAAGTAATTTCGCAATTTATTGTTTTCTAAATATTAAGAAATGAACTTAAATAAGTGCAAGTCTTCACCCTGTTCAGAAAGGATAAAAATTCTCTCGCTAGCAAGTGTGTTTGTGTGTGTCACTTTGGCATTGGCAGCTGCTTAAAGGATCGACAGCAGCCGGACGACGACGATGGTTGATGCCGTCCCAAGAGTCGTCCTGCGAGCGAAGAAATTGTCCTGCTCCTCTTGGAAGCGGAGAGTTGGTCAGCGTAAAAGGAAGCAGCCAGAGTGGAAAAATAAAACACAATTCAATATAATTTTACAATCTAGTTAAACTTGCATTAAGCATGTTTTATGTGGGCAAATTTTATGGTTACTTCGTCAAACAAAAAAAAAACCGAGCAGGAAAAATCCACCCTACTTTGAAAGTGTGGTTTTTGTAAGGGGGCGAATCGAGTTCGAATCCCGGAGAGCTTTCACGGAATTACCTGACGGGTTCTTTCCGGCTACACCACACCCCTTTGGAGGATTCACTTCTTGGTGCAATTGAGGCGTTAGGAAGCGCGAAGAAAATAATTAAATATTTACCAGACGTCGATTAAATGTGGTTTTACTAGTTTGTCGGATCGAAATTGCTGCCGAAATAGGACCGAAATAAAATAAACTCGTTTGGGCTAGGTTTTATGACCAAGAAAGAGTAAACCTTTTTTTCTACATGGTTGTAGCGTAACTCGTGAGGAACTGTTTGAAAAATGCATTTCAAAAATGAATTTTGAATTTAATTTCTGCAACACACTTTCCACCCCATGCAAACGCGCTGCTACCCAATAAAAAGAAACAATCATCAATTTCACTTAGATCGAACAATTAGCTTAAAACAACACGATTGCACCACCTCCATCCCAGCAAAGTTTTATCGCGCAAAGTTGAAATGCGCTCTCGTGACGACGATAAACACCACATTTTCGGGAGTGAAACCTCTACAACTGCTCCTGCCTCGGATTCGGAGCAATAATGAAATCAACCATAGGAAAACACTCTTGTTAATTGTGCTAATTAAATTGACAAAAAAGTGGAACGACGACGACGACGGAAAAGTTTTACCGTTTCGAGAGGGTTCTGATCCATCGCTTAACATTTTGGCAGCCGGCAGCCTCCAGCGCGCAGCGATTCGTTGCTCTTCATGTTCCATTTGTTCGACTAATGAAATTAAATTTAACTTTTACTGTTATTGTGCTGCTTGCTGGCTGCTGGAGCTCTCCTGAAAGTGAATTGTTGATTGCTTGGCCAATTTCGCGTCGTCAAAAAGTTTTGCGGCGGTGGCTAATGATTCGTCGATGATTTTTTGGGTGATTTTTTATTTTTTTTTTTTCAATGAGAATATCCGATGAAACGGGAATGCTGGAAGGGCTTAGGATTGTGTATGTGAATATTTGGTATGGTATTTTAAATTGCTAGCAGTGCACAGTGGGGCGAGATGGCAATCTAGCGGGACAAAATTAATAGCGCTCTGGGGTTACGTCCTAGAGCTTCGGTGTCTTCAGCAAAGTTGCTCAGAAAAATCAGGGCTACATTTTAGTACTAAAATGTAGTTCCAATTTTGGCCGCATAGGTGGCGCTGAAATCTAACTTTTTCCAGTGACCTCCTAGCGAGTTGGTGTCTTCGACAAAGTTGTAGATCTCGCCAAATTACATATAGTCACGCAACATGTCAAAATTCTCAAAAATAACTGCGTAAAGTTACAGTTTGTTTGCAAGTGGTCTGCAGTGGTCTAAATTGCAAAATAAAGCGTAAAATTGAGTATTTCGAAAAACAATGTCGTTCTGGAGTTTTACAGTCTTCAAAAAAGTGGTTGCAAATGAGAGGCAAAACTTTTGGCTTGATTGAAAATTCGGTTGGTTTACGATTAGGATGTTTTTGAAATTCCAACTTTGCAGGAATATTGCTAAGGGGTTTTTTGTCTTCTAGAAAATCGTGGGCATCGTTGGGCCAAGCAACTTAGCTGAAGACACCAAAATTTTATCTCGCAACCTACGCCTTCTACGACCTTATTTAGAGAAAACATCTGAGCAAACCTTCAAAAATCAGTTTTTCGAACGTAGCAATTCAGGGATAAGTTTAAGAAAAAAGTGATGCTAGGGCTCTAAAAAACAAAAAAAAAACGTTTTTTAAGTCGATTTAGATTTAAGTGTCAAAGCTACACCATTTTTTTCTAACGCGGTGAAACCTTCTTGATGATGATTCTTCAACCACTGCTCAAAAAGCTGAAATCTCAACACAATCTTTCTTTTGAAGTCATTTTAGTTGAGTTCTGAAACATGAGGGAATGTCGTTAGCATATATTGGACTAACCGTAGTTAAGTTGAATTATAAAGTAATTTTCGTGAAACATGAAGTGAATCTTAATCTTTTTTAATCTTTCTTGCATGCATTAGTTCAAAATTCAGTCAAAGTAGTTCAGTCTGTTAGGCCACTGCAATATTTTCCCAAATAATAAGGGCGGAAAAAAAGTCTAAAAATATAAATTTGAAAGGTTTAACCTTATACAATCGATTATGAACGTTTTAAATTAAAATGAACAAAATCTATATTTTAGATTTTTTAAGGATTTCCAAACAAAATAATTTTTGAAAATTTGGGACCGGAAAAGTACGTTTAATTTAAGTTAAAAAAATATTTTCAAGAAGGAATGGAAAAACCTTTAAAATGTTTTGAGCATTTTGTGATACTCTTTGTCTAAAAAAAAATTATGCGCGAAATTTTAAATTTAGTCCTATTTTTTCTCCCCCTCTTGACCTCGACTGAAGAAAGTTTGTAACAACCTCAGGGTCATTTCACCCTAACTGTACACAAAGAAGAACACATTCTAAATCAACTTTTTCTGATCATGCACAAATTTGGCTGAGCCGTGCATACTAACAAAACATGCAAGAATACCAAATTTCTGCAAAATCAATCCTTCTTTTTGTTATCAACCTAATCTTTACGATTTTGGATTCTTATTAACAAATCTGTTTAATAAAAAATCTGTTCATTTTATTCTCTTTAAGGCTCAAAATGCAACGCGTGGTAAAAATTCTCATTTGTTAACACAAGAGATTTGAATTTGCCTCATAAGAAAAAAATGATTTTTACATAAAATCATCTGGGGAACACGACATGTGACATGTTATTTGTAAAGTTTTAAATTGGGCACAACTTCGCTTCCAATCAAAAAGCTGATTATGCCATTCGATCCAGCGTCCAATTTTCTTCCAAAAAAAACTGCTCAAGTTTTGTCCTTTAATTTTTTATCAAGATATACCCATTTGGAAGCATAGTTTTTTTTTTAAATTTAGAAAAATTACAAAACTTTGAGGTGGTGCCTAAAAAGGAGGAGGTGGTTCAATTTTGCTCAAATTTGAGATTATTATGATTCGATAGTATAGACAGCTCCACCAAATTTGAGCATTATCAAAAAAATCGTTTCAAGTGGTTTCAATTATGATTTGATCATTGTAATCTACAATTTAAATCATGAAAATATAGTTTCTTTTAACAAACACTTTATAATCGTCAAAGACTTTCAATGAGTTATGGTTGTTGAAGTTGTATGCATAAACTATTTGATCTTGTACTCATTTTGAGATCGAGGGAGGAAAGGCAAAAAAAAGTGTAATTTAAAATAAGATCAACACAAGAAAATGTAAAGTCGATTTCACTTTTTTGGGTGTGTGAAAAAGCGTGGCTCACGGATGTATGAAAGAGACAAAAGTGTACAATTTCGAACGCTTCAGAATTTTCAAGCAATCCACCCTTGACCTGAAGTTATAATGGAATTTCTATAATTTTGATTTATTTATTTTATACTTTTTAATTCTTCGAGAAAGTTTTTCAATACCTAATGAAATTTTCTCAAATTAAATATTTCTTATAGGTTTTGATTCGGGGAACATACAGTATATAAAAAAAAAGTATTTACACCCTTTGGGCACTATGCACATTTTGTGATGAAACATGTTAACATGTTAACCTAGCACTACGTTTTGTTCAGAAACTCATGCCGAACATTTTGCTACAAGAAGCTCATGAAAAGATGATTTCTATAAAAAGTTATATAACAAATACTATTCAAAAAATCAAAAACGGTGCAAAAAAAGTTTGTACACCTTTCGAAAAATTTACATAAATAATGTCATTTGTTGACAAATCACCATAAATCCAGTCTTCCAACTCCACATAGGCATCCTCGAATGATTTAAAGTTTACTAAATACTTAGTATAAAAGTTTATATAACTCTGGAAATTTTGTTTAAAACTTATCTTAACTTAATTTTGCAAACTTTTAATTCAACTTTATGTCAATATATTACCATAGAGTTGCTAAATATATATTTTGGAGTGGATATAACAATGTTGTCGATGGAATTTCATACCAACCCGGAATTAAAAAATGTTATTATTGTCTTCCTAATATTAAATCAAAATGATAAGACAGTTATTCTTTTCCTATATCGCATCATCAGCTATGTCAGTGTGTTTGCCACTTCATGGCTCGTTAAGAATGCTTCCTTTTCCGTAAAAGAGTGAGAAGTCCCTGGCCCGGAACATGCTTTGATTCATTCATTAAGCACCGAGTGTGTAGAATGAATTATGGCCATGTGTGTGTGTGTGTGTTTGTGTGTCTTTTTCGTCCATATAAATAACCTCTGGTCGAATGCAAGTCATGTCTCCGTCTTAGGAGAAGAGCAAATTAGTCTGCACTTGCTTAGTTCTTGCTACCTCTGGTGTAGATGGGGGTGGCTGATGGCTTTGCCTTTCATTAGATTGGCTGCTGCAGTTTGCTCTGCAGTCATTCAAGAACCTGAGCTAAGATGAGTACAGTCTAACCTGATTTTTTTTTACTTTTATTGCTAATAGAAATCAAATGAATATTTTGTTGAAATTATTGATTATAATTATCAAATATTATAAATTAATTGACTTTATTATTAATGCCAATTTAAAAACAAAAGAATTAATTCACCAGGACTTCTGTGAACCCCAGCCGCAGTTGTTGCGTTCCGGTTGCGGGACAAAATCCAGACTTGTGATGAGAAATATGAAATTCATCACCTCGAGCAGCAGCCCGGGATGAATGCAGATCAGGTTCTGGTGTCAAAAACGTGATTGCTGCACTGCTGCTGCTGCTGCTACTTTCAGCTGGTACTTTTGCAGAGACTCTTGGAGCCTCCTTGGAGTCCTTTCTACTCTCACTCTATCTCTTGGAGCGTGTCCAAGTCGGCAGCAGCTCACGTACCGGCCACTTTCTAGTGGATTTTCCGAGCTGGCTGGAAGAAAAATCACCGTAATATGCATTAGGCTGATGACTGCCGCACGATAGAAGTAAATTTGAACGAAATTAATTTCAACTCAACTCGAGTGCAATGTACGGTGTGATCAAAGGGAAATTAAGGAATGGTGTGAATATCACTCGTGTGGAGACGAAGTTATAAGACGAACAGTAAAGATGTTAATCTATTTGGAAAAATGGTCTTGATTTGCATAGGATCTCTTTCTTTATTGATTGAAAGCAAATTTTGGAGTTCACTCAAATTATGTTTTACAGTTATTTAAACCACTCTGGTTTTTGGTTTTGGTTTTGGTTTTGGTTTTGGTTTTGGTTTTGGTTTTGGTTTTGGTTTTGGTTTTGGTTTTGGTTTTGGTTTTGGTTTTGGTTTTGGTTTTGGTTTTGGTTTTGGTTTTGGTTTTGGTTTTGGTTTTGGTTTTGGTTTTGGTTTTGGTTTTGGTTTTGGTTTTGGTTTTGGTTTTGGTTTTGGTTTTGGTTTTGGTTTTGGTTTTGGTTTTGGTTTTGGTTTTGGTTTTGGTTTTGGTTTTGGTTTTGGTTTTGGTTTTGGTTTTGGTTTTGGTTTTGGTTTTGGTTTTGGTTTTGGTTTTGGTTTTGGTTTTGGTTTTGGTTTTGGTTTTGGTTTTGGTTTTGGTTTTGGTTTTGGTTTTGGTTTTGGTTTTGGTTTTGGTTTTGGTTTTGGTTTTGGTTTTGGTTTTGGTTTTGGTTTTGGTTTTGGTTTTGGTTTTGGTTTTGGTTTTGGTTTTGGTTTTGGTTTTGGTTTTGGTTTTGGTTTTGGTTTTGGTTTTGGTTTTGGTTTTGGTTTTGGTTTTGGTTTTGGTTTTGGTTTTGGTTTTGGTTTTGGTTTTGGTTTTGGTTTTGGTTTTGGTTTTGGTTTTGGTTTTGGTTTTGGTTTTGGTTTTGGTTTTGGTTTTGGTTTTGGTTTTGGTTTTGGTTTTGGTTTTGGTTTTGGTTTTGGTTTTGGTTTTGGTTTTGGTTTTGGTTTTGGTTTTGGTTTTGGTTTTGGTTTTGGTTTTGGTTTTGGTTTTGGTTTTGGTTTTGGTTTTGGTTTTGGTTTTGGTTTTGGTTTTGGTTTTGGTTTTGGTTTTGGTTTTGGTTTTGGTTTTGGTTTTGGTTTTGGTTTTGGTTTTGGTTTTGGTTTTGGTTTTGGTTTTGGTTTTGGTTTTGGTTTTGGTTTTGGTTTTGGTTTCGGGTTTTTACTAAAAGAAATTACAGTTCCATAGTTCACGATTCTACCCTACCTGATGAGAGTGGTAGTGGTGCGATCGCTCGATCGTCGTTGGTCTCAAAAGCAATCGAACTGTGTAAACAGAGCGCGTTCAGTGTTTTTTGTCCCGGTGCCTTCCTTAAAGTGTTGTGATTTTCTTCAAACCACGTAAGTTTTTCTTCAAATTATTTTTTTGTCTTAGTTAGCCTTCTAAGAATAGGTTGCACGATCGCGATCATACCCAGGTTATAAAATGCTCTCTTTTACAGGTCATTCAACACTCAACAGCCTCTCCGTAAACAACAATGGACATCAACCTGGACACCCTGGCCGACTACGGCTTCGTGTTCGACGACGATGGTGACGACCTGCAGCAGGTCGACCTCGGGGACATTGTGCACCCCGCCGAACCTTGCTCCTCCGTGCTTGACGAACTCATCGTCGAATATCTGAGCGGCACCGACAGCCAGAGCAGCATTGGCAGCCAATCTTCCGCAGCAGTAGTATCACCAACGTCGTCTTCGGAGTTTTCCGCCCCGGATGAGGAGGAGGACTTCAAGCCGAGTACTTTTCAGGAGTTGTTCAGCTTGATTGAAGATTGTGACGAGCTTGTGGTACCGCCGGTGGATGTTGTGGAGTTGAACAGTTACCTGCCAAAAAAGGAACCGCAACAGTTCTATGACGTCATTCAAGTTGTTTCGTCAGACCCAGTGTTGCCAGACGCTTCGAAGATCGTCCCAGTGGCCAGCTACTTCGTTGACAGCAACGGTCTCCTCCAGGTCTACGACCCAAACTCGTCCGTAATGCCGGGTCAACCCAAGAAGCGAGGTCGTAAGCCACTTCCCCGACCCAAGGGTATCCCCGGGGAAACCTACTGCCACCACTGCGACAAAAACTTCAAGAGCAAACGGGGCCTGCTGCAACACACCAACACTCATCATTCGGGAATCAAACCGAACAGCTGCGACAAGTGTGGCAAGCGGTTCGATATGCGCGAGGACATGCTGAGGCACCGGGAGCGGCACTTGGCGGACAACAAACCGTATGGATGTGCGACTGGAGGTTGTGGGAAGCGCTTCATGTACCAGTCGGATTTGGATCGGCACGCGGCGCTGAAGCACGGGAAGGCCCCACACAGTTGTGGGATTTGTGGGAAAGGGTTCGGTCGGAGGGATCACGTGGAGAAGCATGAGCTTAGTCATTATTATAATACTGTTAAGAAAGAATTGAACTAAAGATAAAAAAATAATACATTTTTATAACTTGACAACAATAACTGATGCTTTTACATTTATTCTTAAAGACAGCAACCGGATGTAGCCAACAATAACAAAAGTCTTCTTTCCCCCAGTAGAAAATGCACCATTAAGTATGCAATTAACATTATTTATGATGTAATTAAATCTTAATACTTGCCCGTCAGCGAGTAGTTGCTGTTGCCACCACGCAGTAAGGAAGAACATAGTTTCGTGCATGTGCATTTCGTGCAATTTCTTTAGTGGATCCTCTCGGTCGAGACGTTGCAGGAAGAAACCAGCCAGACCTTCACTAACTCACGGGTCTGTTACGGTGAAAGTGGACGTTTATGTTCTACTTTCGAGGAGCACGAAAGTGAGATGCCTCTTCGGGCGACCGGTGCTGCACAACATTCATAAATTTGGGAGTTTTTTTCAAGAGTTAACTTTTCTTGTGATGGAAAAGTATTGGTCTAAAATAAGTATTTTGCAGCAATTCCCCACGAAAACAGCATGATTCGAAAAAAAAGTTCTCCGATCGGGCTCAAAATTTTTCTGGGGGTTCCTTGGCCGAAATAATTAGACCCGTATTTTTTTTGTTTGGCCATTAGGGTGACCTACGCCGTATTTGGGTGGTCCGAAAAATGGAAATTTTCGTCATTTTTCGCAAAAACCACTTTTTTCAAAATAGTAGTTTATGCAACAAGTTGCAAAAAGAGGATTTTTTCAGCACGAGTCGTACATTTATCCAACGAGGTTCACCGAGTTGGATAAATACGAAGAGTGCTGAAAAAATCAAGTTTTGCAACGAGTTCCATACAACATTTTTTGCAATTCCAAAAAACACACACTGATTGAAATTTTATGTCAAATTTTCATGTATTTTGTAAATAAATCGTTTAAATAAAAAAAATGTTGAAAAGTGTTACTTTTCGAAACAAGTGCTGAAAAGTTCAACTTTTCAGCACCCATTTGAGTGCTGAAAAGTAGAACTTTTCAGCATTTATTTTGAAAAGTGTTGCTATTTGATTCTGTTATTTTTGGTACAGAAAAGTAGGCTATTTCGTCGTTCAAGAATGACAGGAAAAGTAAGTAGTTTCACAACGGAATTGCAAAAAATCATATTTCCACGCCATTTCATCCGATTTTAGCTGTCCCAGACGCAAAAGAAAGGTGATTAGTTGGGCTACTTGGGAAAAATGGCAAGAAGTTTTAAGTTTTTTACTAGCTTAACATTTGGAAAGGTCGTATGGAAAAAAGGGCCTATGTCTGAAAATATTTTTATCGGATTCCTCGGAAAATTTCATACAACATATCAAAAAATGGTGAAGTTATGTGTTCAATACTCTGAGATACGATTTATTGAAAATAAAAACTGGGTTTTTCGACGCGCAACGCGCAAAAATGAGAAAATGACAAAAGCGCGGAAAAATCGACTTTTTTCACTAAAACGGCGATAACTTGAAAATTTCAGCAATGACCTTTACATGTTAGGGTACCAAAAGTTGCGTATTTCTATTACAAAAATTTTGGTACCCTCGCATGTATAGGTCATCGCTGAAATTTTGAATTTATCGCACACGGAAAGGGGATCCATCGCCAAATCGCGATAAATTTCGCTAAAACTAGCGAAAAATGTCGCTAATTTCTCAGCCTGCACAAAAATTACCTAGAATCGCTAATTTTTTTCGCTGGTTTGGAAACCGATGAAATTCTACCAAACCAGTGAAAAAAAAAAACACTGGTTTGGTGAAAAATGTCGCTGTTTGGGGGATCAGTTTTGCTAGAATCAGAAAATTTTCTCGCTGGTTTGGAAAAAGCGGCAGGGCACCAAAATCAACCAGGAGATTATTGTACTGGTTTTGGGAAACAATTCGCTGGTCCAGCGGATTTCTTCACTGAACTGGTGTTCTTTTACGCTGGATCAGCGTTCTCTATCGCTGACGTCCGGGTTTTTTTTTCGGCGGTAGCAGCTCGTACCAAAATCAACCAGGAGATTATTCTACTGGTTTCGGCAAAAAATCCGCTGGTTCAGCGAATGTTTCCACTGGACCAGTGTTTTTTTTGCACTGGATCAGCGTTTTTTATCACCGACGTTTGTTTTTTTTTGTTTTGGCGGCAGAAGCCTATGCCAAAATAAACCAGAGGATTTGAGAACCAGAGATTAATTGGGAATCGTGTAAAAGCATGTGGCAAAGTGGTTGTTTAAAACCGTCTTGCATGTTATAAGCTGAATTTTGTGAATGTGTTGATTTGTGCACAGTTTCATATTACCAGTCTTAATTAAATTTTCCTAGTAGATTAAAACTTTAGCACTTTTCGGTTGACGGAGGTTTACGGATGGAACAATCGTCAGAAAAGATTTCGCAGTAACGGAAGCAGAATTAAAAGAAAGTCCAGCCAGGTTGTACTTACTTGCCACAGCACAAACTGTTCCGCGGCCATGGTCAAGTTCCTCGCCTACGATTCTTGCTGCCACCTGCGACAATTTGTGCACTCATCTATGCAGCAGTACAAATACATCTCCAGCTTCACTGCACCGTATTTTTCTGCTGCGAGAACTTTATGGAAACGTGCTTCTTTTCATTGAAAAGAACCATCACCTGTTGAGTATGTATTTTAATGCTGAACACTTGATGCAGAACTTTTTCATGCTTTTTTGTTTTGAAAAAACCCCTAAAGCAATTCGATTGCCACAAATCGTTTCCAAACGTGAACAATAACAAACATTTATGACGGCTGTCGGAAGGATGTGTATCAAACCAGCGAAAACTTTCGCTGGAAAAGAAACCGTTTCGGAAATAACAAACCAGCAAAACCAAGTTGCTGGATTTGATTTCGCGCAGCCACCTTTTTCAGCGAAAAATTTCGCTGGTTTAGAGAAAAATTTCGCTGATATCAGCAAAACCAACTCAGCAAAATTCGGTCGCTGGTTTGGCGATCGATCCCCTTTCCGTGCAGTTTAGTGAAAAAAGTCGTTTTTCCCGTTTTCGTCATTTTCCCATTTTTGCGCGTGGCGCGTAGAAAAAACCTAGTTTTTATTTTCAAAAAATCGTACAGAGTATTGAAAACATAACTTCACCATTTTTTGATATTTTATGTGAAATTTTTCGAGGAATCCGATAAAAATATTTTCAGACATAGGCCCTTTGATCCCGAGACCTTCAAAACAGCATTTTTAGTTTTC